>NC_141757.1:118507376-118813105 GCF_982258835.1 Parasteatoda tepidariorum | reverse complement strand
AAAAAAATTATTATTGAGGGGGATATATACCCTCGTCCCCTCAAAGACCCCCCCCCCCCCATGCAATTTCTAATACTCAATGCTAGACACAGGATTTTATGAGCCGAGAGAAAATTTATTGCAGGCCTTTCTTCAAAACACATAAAATCTAATTCTCATAGTTTTATCAGCGAATAAATCTCATAAAATCTAATTCTCATCAATTTTATCAAAGAGGCCTTGAAATCAATGCTTTACTTTTGATTCTTGAAACATCAATTTTTGTAAATATATTATCACATTTCTTTTTTTAACATATTTCAGGCCTCGCAGTGCTCCTGTATTTCCCTGGAAAAATTGCTATATTTCCTTTTTTTTTCTTCTTAATTTTCCCTTTTACTCCTTTCTCAACCTCATTTTGGAACAAACATTTCATTAATTACGAATCCAAAATCGTTCTTATTTAAGAGATTCGGTTTTCAAGAACGTAATTTACGAATGTCACACTTAACGATTTTGGATTGTAAGGACTAACGAATCGCGATTCCTACGTATTATGTTATTTGAAAATTATTATTACATTTTCATAAAGCTTTATTTTTTTTTATATATATATTTAAAAAAAATTTAAAACTGAAGCTTGCATTAAAAATTTTGTTATGAAATGTAAATAATTTTTCTTCTAAAAGAATGTGGTTTAACATAATTTTTAAAAATAAGGTATCTGGCTTAATATCTGATATATTTTTAAAAGTACGGTACATAACCACTTATCCGGAAAACCGGCATAAATTTTGCTCGATTTTCCCGCTATTTTGAATATTATCGATATGCGGAAATTCTACTAATTTTTGAAGTTCAATCAAAGAAAAAGGTTGGTTCATCCTCTTTGTTGAGAGAAAACTTCAGTTTATTATAATTTGCCTTAACTTCAATTAAATGAATAACTTATAAATATTTCTTAGTTTGGTTTTTATCATCAAAATGAGATTTTTTGTATTATTATTTTTTTCTTAATTTTGCGGTTTTTCCCTCATAATTTATGATTCATTTTTTAATAGAAAATCTTTACATTTGAGTTTGCTTTTTCTTTTATTTTTAAAAACGTTCGCCGATGATTAAAAACAATTTAGTTTTTTTTTTTTTTTTTTAAACTGTGGAATAGGGTAACTGTGGAAACCAAAATTTTTTCACTAAAAGTGGATGTAAAAGTAAAATATTCAAAAAATAAATGTGTGAAATTTTTTGATCTTGTTTTTTTTATCTTAATTTGTACATGTTTTTATTAATTTAAATGTTATTTTCTTCCGTCTTTTTTAATTAAGGAGAACTTTTCTTATTTTAAAATATGTTAGTATTTTTTATTGTAATTTGGGTCCGATGGAACATCGATAAATAAGGTTTTTTATCAGATCCAGAAAACCGGGAAATTCAGACATCTGAGATAACGATGATCCTGAACATGCCGAATAATTGGTTCTCTACTGTATTTCATTCTTAATAATTTTAAGCAACTCCTAGTTCTGTTAAATTTTTCTGAGTTAAAGGAAAAATTTGAAACTCACACTGGTAAACATAATTAAACTTAAGAATTAAAATGGGTATAAATAAATTTTTGACCCATAATATAAATTTTTAAATAACATTATTACTAATAAACTTTTTTTCTTGACTCTAATGTTGTATGCTTAATTGTTTTTATTCAGACCTTCTAAAAATATTTTAAACCTTTTGCTGGTTTTCAAAAAATTTTAAAAATCTAATTACTTTATTAATTATCTATATAATTATTATTTTATAAATGTATAACACTATATTCTGAGATAAGTCTACTGTTTACTCAACTGTTTATTCCAACCTGTCTTGGACAAGAAAGATAAAATTTGGCTATAATTATAATCAGTGTACTTTTTCACCCAGTTAGATTATCTAATAATAGTTTTAAGGCCAAGATAGGATTTTGTAGAAATGTTTTTTCATAACATTAGTTTTGAATAACACATAAATTAAAATTGTACATGTTCTATGCAAATTTCGGACCTATATTTTTTAAACAAAATATTAGGGATTCTTATATTATTTTCCAAGTACTCCTATAAAATTCCTATAATTTCTTAAATGAATTCCTATATTTCCTATTATATTTTTGCTCAGAGTCACTTCTAGGCCTGATACTTTAATCAAATAATAAATTTTTGCTGATTTTTATTTATATGTACTAAGTATGGATTATTGATAAGAATCGATCATTTGATTCTATTGGCCATTGCTAGCAAAGGAGATGAATCAACAATAGTGAATAATTGATAATGTAAAATTGTAAATTGGGTTTTGTTTCCATAAAATGACTAAATTTTGAAAAAGGTTTAAACAATAAACCCTGGGTAAAATTTGGTTTAAGGCTATATGCCAGAATCCTGTTAGCAATAAAATGTCTGGTTCTTTTCTTTTAGAAAATTTCTATTCAAATTAAACTTTAAAGATAAAAAACAATTTTTTTAACTGTCATTTACTTTTTAATTTTTTTTCTTCTGAGACCCTGTTAATTATTATAATAGTCAATATAATGTTAATAATAGTCAGATAGATTGCGATTGTTTCATGATCATCTGAAAATAAAATTTGATCCTCAAAATAAGAAGAATTGAAAGTTATTACGAAATACATAATCTTGTAAAAAAGTTTTTTTAAAACAAAAGCAAAACCTTTGAAAAAGAAAAAAAAAAGGAGCAATATACGTGTTTCAAGAGGGAAAAGGTGTAAAATTAATCTTTTTCTCATTCAATAAAGTCCCGCAGTGGACTGATCGTTAAGACACGGTTCCCAGCAGATCACCGAAGTCAAGCATCACTGGCTGCAGTCAGTGTGCGGGTGGGTGACCACTTGGATCAGTCTGCGTAGGGACCGAGGGTGTGCGGTATTGGTCGTCGTTAAACTGTGCTACCGTAAAGTGCTCGACTTCGCGCGCAGGTCGTCGGGCTACCGAAGCGGGGGTGCCATCCCCTCCGCAGAGGATCAAAATTGTGATGGCATGTCTTCGGATCATCCTCCGGGATGTTTCCCAGACCGTCGCCAATAGCCCATTGTGCAGCTCTAGTGTGACGTAAATTAACAACAATCATTCAATAAAATCGTTCATTAATTAATTTTTTTCATTTCAGTCCGCATCTTAAACAATTTGAGGCAGTTATTTTAGGAATTTCAAGAAATCAATGAGAGAGAAAAAGATTTTTCTTTTATAAAAAGTGACAATTGTTTTCCCATTAGAAAAATCTAAATTCATCGCCTGACAAGCTTGTAACAGAAAACTGTTTACTTTTAATATCTTTAAAAAGAAAGTAATTTTAAAAAATGTACTAAGTGATTTATTCAAATGGATGTTATCACATGGTGAATTAATTCTAAAAAGAATAATTTTTATGAGAAAACTTTAAAAAAAAAGGAATCAAATGCTGTGTCCATTTTCAAAGAATAATAGTTTCTTAAATTTCAGTTACTTTTATTTCGCAATATCATAAAGTGAAACCTCTCAAGAGCGACAACAGTAAAGTGGTCGTTCTTAGGGGTTAGCTCCATTGACTTCAAAATGTTATCGAAGGTACAGTCAGCAACAACAAAAAAAAAGATATCACCCTCCTGAATAACTTTCGTTCTAATGGTCGGATTTTTACGAAATAAGTGTCCATCTTAATTCTGGGCAAAGAAAATAGTTTTCTTTTTAATCCTTTGAAAATAAAATTTGTATCGATTTATAAATTATTTATGATTTTCCGACATTCTAAAATCTGGACGTTGACCTTATTATCTGACATTTTTGTAAAGCTGTTTTAATGTTATTTGTGTAAAATTTTTGTACTAAAACCAAATTTACATAAGTTATTATAAATTTATTTAGAGTTGAAGGGCTGATTGTTTTTACACCTCAGTTCAAGTCTTTCAGGTAAGGGAAAGAAAAAAAAGATCCTGCCAAAAATTTGGGGGGGGGGCAGATAAAGATAGCGATTCTGATGCGCTATCAGATCAGAAGATGTTATAAAATTCACGGTATTTCTTTTCGATAAAATTGAAAAAACTTAGTATATGTTAAGTGGCATTTTAAAAACATTTTGTTATATGTAAGATATAATATTTATATATAATTTGTTATATGGGTCATTCTCACGAAAACTGTCATTTTTCAGTTCATAAAATCCCAAAAAAGTAAAGTGAATAAAAAGCTCTGAAACTTTCTATATTAATAGAAATATGTAATGGCATTATAAAGAAAGTATATATCCTATAAATTATACTTAATATTTAAATTAATTAATTTTTTAAAAAATTAATTTATAATAATTAATAATTAATTAATTAATTTAATAAATAAATTAATTAGTTTAATAAATCAATTTATTAATTTATTTTTCAAATTAATTAATAAGTAAATTCATTATTTTCACTATTTAAAAAGTGAGGGACTGACACTAATAGTGAGGGAATGATATTTTATTTTAATACATGTTTTTATCTAAGTTACATCTACCTAAAGTTTGAAAATGATAACATACTAAGTATATCTAATATTTATTATAATTTAGTCTTATATATTTAATAGTTTTTACAGGTTTGGGAAATAAAATTGGCTGGCACGATTGAACAAAAAAAAATTTAATAATATACTCATCTTGAATCATTCCCTCACTTTATACACTAGTGAGGGAATGATGAATTCAATAAAATTTAAAAATAACAGTTAGGCTTTATTAATTTATGAAGTCAATCACATACAATTATATTCATACAAGAAAGCAACATATAATTATCCACTTTCTCGATGAAGTTGTATTTTATTTTACTCTAAAAAACGACATGAGGGAATGACAAATGTAAAAAATTTTGCCTGGTTTGATTCATTCAAATTTATTCCACAGCAAAGCTTCTTTAAGTTGAAGATGGAAACATACTGCAATTTTGTTCTATGATGCCAGTTGTTAACTTCTGAAGTTTTTATTAAAATATTTTTATTCTAAGATGATTGCAGGTGATAAGAACATTGTAGTGAGGGAATGACGCGAAACACTGGGGACAAAGTTTAAAATAGTGCTGTGTTAATATTTTTATCAGAAATTAAATTTAAAATTTATTTTCTGAATTCTATATTTCAATATTCTCAAATAAAAAACACAAATTTGTAGAAAAAAATTTTTTATTTCAGATACAATTTTTTTCTTTTTTTAAATCAGCAGTGGGGACAAGTGAGGGAATGACATATTGGTATATTTTTATTACCTAAAATTAATAAAAAATAAAAATTGATAATTTTATTTTTATTCTTTTGTTAGCTTGCATTCTGAAGGACACTTTCCCTGAAAAAAATTTTTTCGTAAGTTGTAAAACAAACAGAAAATATACTGGGGACATGAAAATGACTGTTTTTGTGAGAATGACCCATATATAATAGTATAAGAGTAAATTTTACTTGTATTTTTATTTTATCGTTAAAGGTCATGTCATTCTGACAAATATTTAGGTTGCAACACCTAATTAGCAAATCCCTAATTAGGGATTAGCGCAAAAAGTGAAATTATCATTCAGGGGTCCGAACTTTGGATCGCTCTTCGACTACCCCCTATATGTTTAAAAAAAAAACATATGTTTATTCAGAGAAAGTACGTTTTTGCGTCTGATTTCGTAACTTAATTAATAGTTAGCGCGAATTAATTAGCATATTTGAGGTCACCCCCAGGAACCATTAAGATTGACACTTAGTTCGTGAAAATCCGATCATTAAAACGAAAGTTATTCAGGGTGATTTTTTTTGCTGACTGTAAGTTATTTTTTTTAAGTGATTTCAATTTTACTTAGTGAAATTTTTTTGATGCGGAAATGCCACTTATGTTGTCACGAAAACCGGATCGATGAGTAAAAATGACCCCTCCCTACTGATATAATCTTATACTATAATACGAGGAATGGTTGCCAAGTCGAAAATCGCCCCAGAATTAATAAACTCCGGTAAACTTGGGGGTCTGGGGTTTTTGGCCACGAGGAATCGATTGGCGCCTGTTTTGAAGCGCTACGGTCGAGCAGTTCGGAGTTACAGATAGGATATTTTCAAACTTTATTAGTTCGCCATAATGGCTATAGATACTTTTCTCCACTCTTATAAATGTATGCTAATGCGAACCTTACAATTGAAATATTAATTTTCGACAACTTAAACCAATAATATACGAAGGAATTAATAATTTAATTGTAAGGTTCGCATTAGTTTACATTTATCAAAGTGGAGAAAAGTTTAACTTTTGTGTAAAAATCACCGTCAACAAAGTCCGACATTTCAACATTCATCAGATTTCAGGCTACATTTTCAACATGCAGAACGCACCTCTACATGAAATTCTTCAAGGAGCCGGAATTTTGGAACAACAAGCGATCAGCTCAATTCTACCCGCAAATGGACAACTAGAAGATACCGTCATTGTCAGAATGCTTCTCCATTACGCCGAACAAGCTTACCCGACCGTCAAAGTTGTCGTACTTCACCCTGAATTTGTCGCACGCTTCTACGTTACAACACTAGCCCTTGATTCCCACATTGACTCTGATTGAGACTGGATCATTCCATTTATTTCAAAGGTGGGAAAAGTAGAAATTGCTGCGCATCATTTCGGCGCACGTGCTATACAGTAAATCCGATTGCAATATCTTCTTTGAAGACACATAGGCTCCTATTCTTTCTGTAAGCAGATTTTTAAAATTAAAATGACGGCGCCATTTACCAATTTCGGACTTAAATATATATTAACTTATACATTTCTGATAAGTTTTAAATTAATCTGATGTTTTTAAATATCATATTTTTTGCACTCTGATTACATTTTTTAAAATCGTAACTAATTTTATATAGTGTCTGAAATATTATTTTATATATCTTCTTGTATTTTTATGAAGTTGAGGTTAGAAAATCTAAGTAAAATATAGAAAGAGCTTAATGAAATTAAAGATTCATCATAATATAGAATTTTTTAAAAATAAAGATGATAAAAACGCATGGGCGGAAATTATTTTATTTTATAAGCATATTTGTATATTTCTCTGTTTGCAAAAGATGTATTTTATTTTTTTATATATATTCCAATCTCTATGAATGGATAATCGTGACTATTCTACAAAAAATAAATAAATAAATAAATAATCAAAATTTATTCTTTAAAATTTAATTTCTTATGCAATTAACAGATATATTTAATTACATAAAAATGCTAAATTAAACGTTATTTCTATCTTCATTTTGTTCAGAAGAAGTTTTAAATACATATTATTGCATTGCCATGTGCTAATAATGTAGAGAACCACCAACAGGAATAAGATGAATAAAACATGAAATCCCATTATCCTTATGCGCATACAAAGTGTAAAGCCCAAAAGTGATTTTGGTACTAATTGATTTTAGGAACTATGTGTTGGCGACTTTTTTTTCACATATCTTCGTCTATATGAACATTGATATATATATATATATATATATATATATATATATATATATATATATATATATATATATATATATATATATATATATATATATATATATATATATATATATATATATATATATATATATATATATATATATATATATATATATATATATATATATATATATATATATATATATATATATATATGGAAAACATCACAGCTGTCCAGTTTGTGAGGAAACAAAAATTTAAAAATGCAGAATAGTTCTTGTTCTTTAATTTTAAGAATAAAAAAATTATTTTTCCCACCTTCTATTAAATATCTGCTAAAATATTATTTTTTGAAAACACCTTTTAGTTAGCTATTAAATATCACAATTTCTATTTAGAGGGAAATAAAACCACACACACCGTGATGGCGAACATGGCTACATGGTCCCTTTAATTGATAAGTACCTTTATAAAATAATAATTTTATCTTATGAAAGAAATTATACTTTTATATTATAATTTTATTTTATGAAAGAAAAATATCAAAAGAGTTCAAATACATTTATTTAGTGAGACTACCTCAAGAAAATGAAAATAACGCCACAAAAGTTTATAAATGGATAATTTTCACCAACAATCTGAAATGATATAGTAAATATGAAGAATATTATAATTTTCCAATAGAAACAATAAGTAATTTGTTTGACACACGGATTAAAGATGGCACTATCACATTAAATTATGAATTTGAAGCGTAAGTAAAATAAATATTTTTACTTGTAACTAAAATACATAACATATACCTTTCTTATCTAAGTTTTAAAATTTGAAGTTTTCACTTAATTATTCTAATGCACCAAGTTTTGAAAAAAAAGATCAGGAAAAAAAATCATCACCATTCATGGAATATCTGAGTTTTAAAACCTATTAAAATTATTTCACCAGCAGCAAAAAAGAGCCATAATTACTTTTATGCATTATCCGCCGACGATTTTCGCCAATTTAAAAAAATAATTTTGTCTGTCGTTCAAATTTAAATATTTTCTCATTTTTTGTATGAATAAGTTATATTTGTATTTTCTTTATGATCAATTACTATGAAAAATAAATTTGAAAGATACCAAATAACTTAACGAAATAATGGCGAATAAGTATCTTTTTTTGGCAGAATTTCCGCAATAGCACTGATACTAAAATGGCTGGCTGTTTCCTATTGTCAACAGCTGAACCGTGTCATGTTAGAAACTAAAAAAATAATCACAAAAATTGGTTAACTTAAAGCCTACAAGGAGGAAACAGCTATTTTTTATTTTTAAATTAATTGCCAGTACAAAAACCGTGCAGTTTCGCTTGGTTATTGGCCAATTTCACTGACTTACTGAAATAGATACTGAAATTATATATTTCATATTATATGAATGAAAATCATAAATACCGAAATGAAAATATTCTCATCTTTTGTTTGAAAGATGAAAGTAATAGGCTATGTGCTAAATGAAAAAAAAAAAATGTATTGCAAGAAATAAGCCAAGAATAAAAAAGATTAAGCATGAATGCTACTTTAAATTTGCATAAAAAATTTCGAACCAAAATATTTACTTCAAAAATTGAGAAATTTGTGTAATGATTTCATTTCTTTTTACTATCATAAGAAAATAGCCTATTTATTTGCAGAAAATTCGGGGAGAGTTTCATCAGGATACAAGCTTGAAGAAATTAAGGTTTAAGATTAAGGTCATACAATTGTTTAATGATGAGTATTATAAAAGTAGTTTAAATGTATGCAAATAAAATTAAGCATATAGTAGAAAGGAATTGCGTTAAAAATATTGAATTCTGAGTTCATTTATCCTTTTATCTATTTTTTTTGTTGTTGTTTTCTTTTGGGAATTTTGAATTTCCTTTGAGGATATATTTTTTTATTGGAAGGAATAGCTTTCCATTCTTCAGAAGTGGGCAATTCTGAATTGTTAAACGCTTGCATTAGAGCACGAATATTTTTTAAACCATCTTCAATTTGCTGTAAATTTTCAAATGACTGAATGGATTGGGCATCACTAGATATATCCTTGCAATAGTGTTCTATAGCTAATTTTTTCTCATTCATGTCTTTCCGAGGTTTTTTATTCATCTGCTTTAAAATAATGTTCTTTTCAGTATTCTTAGAAATTTCGTCATCGTCAATAACCAGCATATTCTCCTCGGATGTACTAGGGCAAATATCCTCTTCGACTTTTTTACACACGTTTTTAAATTTTTGGCATACAAAGTGAATATGCTTGCAGATTACGTATCTTATACTAAAGTCTACACAGCTGCACGACATGGTGTGAATGCATATATTGCAATCTATGCATGCAGTAGTGCAACTACAGCTACTGCTCTCTTTTTCGACTTCATATGTAAAAATTTTTCCATCTTCCTCTTTTGATACGATATATTGTCCCTCATTCATCTGCATAGCTGAATACATACTGGCATCCATTTTAGTGCTTTCCAAATGGCGTTTCATTATAAGTTTGACGCGATTCGTCAGCTTACCGCGTTCAATGGCGATAACCCTATTGATAAGTTTTTTTGCCATTGCCTTCATTACTGTCTGTAAGGATTTGTCCAGTCTTTTCATAACTACACCGCCAGATTCCTCATATTTGATTTGGCGGTGCCACCGTTCTAACTTCATATTCGTATTTATTTTTAAACCCTTTCTAAAACAATATGCCCATTTTTCTGCTCTGGACATGTAATACTCCTGAAAATAGCTGAGAAAAGCTTCTTCCTCTTTGTATTGTACAAAAAAGTTTGCAGCTAACTTTGAAAAAGTAATTTTATCCAATTCATGTATTATCAGCTTCATGTCTTTTTTCATGTTTTCTCGAACCACTTCATTTTTTACTTTGGAGTTGAGGTTTTTATTTAAACTTTTCATAACATGCCAGGAACATAGCAAATGTCGCGGTTCGTTTTTAAAAGATTTCACCCAGGCATTCAAAAATGTTGTTGTGTCATCGGTCATCATGACACGGGTTACAAAACTTGACAATCTTTGCTTAATAGCATCAAAAAATGGTTCTAAACTCTCAGAAGCAATTCTCTTAGAGAAGAAAATTGCTACTGGCAAACCCTCATGGTTTTCATCATGGACTAAAGTTGTAGTTAGGTGAAACCCATACTGGTTAGTGCATCATTTCTTCCTGCATCATTTTCTTCATAGTTATATCAACTGCCATAGCATCATCGTTATGCATAATATTGCTAACATTAAAACCTTGAGCAACATTGTA
The DNA here is from genome assembly GCF_982258835.1 of Parasteatoda tepidariorum. Taxonomy (NCBI): domain Eukaryota; kingdom Metazoa; phylum Arthropoda; class Arachnida; order Araneae; family Theridiidae; genus Parasteatoda; species Parasteatoda tepidariorum. The sequence continues at coordinate 118,802,388 of NC_141757.1, read as the reverse complement.
AATATCCTGACGTGTAGTAAGTCCTAATCGCTTCGTTCGCGAGAACTTGGCTTGAATTTTGTCCATCACAACACTTATTGGTATCCCAACACCAAGCATATTAGCCAACGTTGCACGGTCTTCTTTTTGCAAGGGAAGTTTTCCTACTTCGCATTTATGACCTGCATGAGTTGATTGATATTGCACAGTAATTTGAGTAGCTTCGTGAGCAGTTTCTTTAGTAGCAGTGATCATTGCTGGACAAGTGATGCTAGTTTTTATAGATCCTGTATATTTCGAACGTCTTTTCCTTTCTATTTCACAAGGTTTGTAAATACCACTTCTGTGACATCTGTAATACCGAGTTTCTGAATTTTCCTTTAGTAATGAGTTTTTTAAGATAAAAGAAGAGACAGTTTGCTGCTCGATGCCACTTTTCCACTGTTCAAAATCAGATTGACAAAAAAAATACCTTATCATGAAAAGTTAATTTAATTTCAGGATGTTCCGTTTTTATATGATTATGGAGATCTATAATTGTTCGGGTTTTTAAACTGCATAGACCGCAAACTTGGTTGCAAGTTGCATTGTTTATAGAGTGAACATTTCTTTCATGCCGGCGTAGATTACTGTTTTTGGAAAAAGTTTGAACACAATGTGCACAGGAAAATTTATTCACTTTTTGCGAGTTCATGTTGTCAATATTATTTTCGGAAGGCAATATTTTATCCTTATCCATGTGATCATTAACCAAGTTCTGTTCCGAGTCGTCAACATTATTTTCCAAAATCAATACTTTATCCTTATCCATGTGATCATTAACCAAGTTCTGTTCCGAGTCGTCAACATTATTTTCCAAAATCAATACTTTATCCGTATCCATAAATTCATTACCTAAGTTCTGTTCCGTGTCGTCAACATAGTTTTCCGAAGGTGGCCCTAAAAAGAGCCTTTTTGTTTTAAAATCATTGGACATAGCACAATGTTAGCAATCAAACCAACGCGTTATGTATAAACTTGATAGCCAAGGATGAGAACATGAGAGTCAGGGTTGCCAGACTTTGAAATTAAAAAGTACTACAACTTTATCTAAAAAAATACCATAAAATACTACATATTTTTGAACGCCATCTGCTGCAGTAATTTGGAAGTATAAATAATATTAAAAGGATAAAATGCTATTAAATGGATAATAATACTATTAGAAAGATAAAATAAAAGGATATATTACTAAGAATAAAATAATTTTAAAATAGAAAAACAATTATATTTTCCCTTTTGTGCACTTTAACTTCAGGTGAACGCGTAGTAACAAAGATTCAAATCAACAATTTTGTCTAAAAAGAATTGTGTGTATCATAAATGTCTCTTGTGCTTTGTAAATGATTTATAACAAATTTATAGAAAATCAAACATTAAAAAAAAATCCCATTTTCATAACATATTCTACATAGGAAGAAAAAGCGTAAAGTCTGTTTTGGTTGCACAAAAAGCAAGTTATATTACATTATAATCTACAAACTAGGAATAAATCAACTTTTATTTCTTACAATCATCACTAGATAAAGTGACTAGTACAAAACGAACGGTTAGTGGTACAGCTTGATTTTCACGGCGACTGCTATTTAAAACATCGCCAGGCTTGAATAATTTGCATTTAGTTTGTGGCTTCCATATCTAACAGTTTATCATGGTCACTGTAAAAATCGAGATGTATCTAGTAGTCTTATTTCAAAAATCGCTTTTTACTTCAAAAAACTAGAGTGGCACTTCTCTTTGATATAAAAATTAATTAAAAAAAAAACATTTGTACAACACTTTTTAAAAAAAATACTATATTGAAATGTTATTTTATATTTTATTATTAAAATTATTTATCTTTAATTTTTAGTGAAACAATACTTACCATACGTATTATTGAAAATACTACTTATGGCAACCCTGGTGAGAGTAAATCTGGCGCATGCGCAGCAATTTCTACTTTTCCCACCTTTGAAATAAATGGAATGATCCAGTCTCAATCAGAGTCAATGTGGGAATCAAGGGCTAGTCGTTACAACAGCGGATGGCGCTTATGAAGGAATGGCTCTTCTCAACGATATCAGCGACCAGAACAAGGCTTCCAACTATCTATACGGCGTTCAACAAGGATTCGACGTGCTACTCATTCCCATTCACAAGAGAGCTCAAATGGATAGAGGTGAGCACTGGATGCTAGGAATTTACGAAGCAAGCTATGGAGAACGTCAACTATTAGTCTGCGATCCAGTCGACAACCCGCTGCCCATCGATGCTGTTTTGAGAAAAATACTGCGACACGTTTTGAATACCGTTGTTACGAATGAAAAGCTGAAAGGATGCATCGTGAAACCTCGCAACGCTTACAACCACCAAGATGACGCGTCTTCCTGTGGAGTTTACATCGTCTTTTATGCTCTACAATACCTCTCTCATCGACGCTTTTTCCTGGACAAGAATTTTCAAAAAGCGGATGAACGGAACCAAATTTACGAATTCGTTGTGAACAGTGACCAATTGAACATGTCGGGACCATCTGAAGCCGCATCTTTCACATCTTCGACCAATATGCACGCTTTGAATATCCAAGACCCGATCATAACGCCGTTGCGCCCGACAAGAGCAGTCAAGCAGCGTAGCAAGGAACGAATCTCGGATATATTGATGGAACTTAATGCATCTCAACGAGAAAAATACCGCGATTATGAAAGACACAGACGAAAAAACGAAACAATGAGGGGCCGCAACATTCGCCTAGAGTAGAGGAACAACGCAGCCGTAATGAAAGACTCCGTAGAGCTGATAATACGAGGAACATTGAACATGCGCGTTGATCCCGAAGAAGAAGAATTCGCGAAATACCTGCTAAAGCTCGGCGACGGGGAATTCGAAGTGAATGAACTCGGCGAAATAGAAGTCCCAGAAGAAATTCGCTCTGGTGGTAACCTCATCGATGAAATCTTCGGACCATGCCTCAGAAGTGGGAACTACGAAGCAATGAAGAATCGCGCTATTCTTGCACCATTGAACGACGATAAGGACAAGATCAACGAGCAGATTATCGCTATGCTTCCAGGCGAAGAGAAGACATACACAAGTTTCGACTCGGTAAAAGCGCCTGAATTCCTGAACTCGATCAACATCGCCGACTTGCCTCCACACAATCTGAAGCTCAAGAAGAACGCCATCATCATGCTTCTCCGAAACTTGGACGTCTCTGAAGGAATGTGCAACGGAACACGGTTGATTGTCACCGAACTTTGCAACAACATCATCAAGGCTAAGATCATCACCGGTGAACACGCAGGCCGACAAGTACACCTTCCAAGGATCACGCTCGACTCCAGCAAATCACAGCTTGGCGCAACTATGCAACGGCACCAATTCCCAGTTACTCCAGCATTCGCCATTACGATACACAAGTCACAAGGCCAAACATTCGAATTCGTCGGCGTGCTTCTCCTCACGACGGTCTTCGTGCACGGAATACTCTACGTCGCGTTCTCAAGAGTCAAGCGTCAAAGTGCGTTGAAGGTCCTGCTGCCTCCTGAGAATCCAACCCACACCTGAAACGTCGTATGGAAGGAAGTCCTGAACAAGAGAAACTCACCAGCCGCACCTGCCTCTCCGACAAGAAACTACCTGGACAACATGGAAGACTTCGCAATCGATGATTAATGCTTATTATGTTTATGCTGTTATAGGTTTATAATATGTTTCTTATGTATGTATATATGTTTGGTTTTTCTAAATAAATTTGTCAAAAATATTGAACTTGAACACACTTCAATCTTTACACTGCTCACTTTGTACCATTTCTTTAATTGTATAATTTTTTGTTATCAATTACATTTTATTTCCTATGACTTTTCAAACTTTACCTTTGTATAGACCCTTTCCAAACTTTGTTTAGATAGTTTACAATGGTGTGCACTTTAACCGGTTATCTTTTCACCAATGGTTTCACAAATTTTCTTATGGCATGTATTGTTTTGATAAATCACAATTGAAAATTTAAATCTTCGAGTTAGCTTCGATACCTGTTTTCTCCGAGCGGAGCTCGGTCACCCGCTGGTTATCAGTAAAATCAAATATAAAAATTATGAATGATAGATCTTAATAAATAACTAATATTTTTTATTTAAGTTTGCGCTTAGTTTTATATCATAAAAATTAGTTTACTTAATAAAATGAGAGGTTTAGTTTTTTTAAAATAACTATTTTTTTAATTTAACCTTTAACTCTAAAACTAAATCATTGATGGCATTGTTTTTAGTGCACTCTGCTGACTGTAACAAGAGGTTGTCAATCTCTTTCAGAAGTCGTCAAAAAGAGCTCTCTAAATAAGAACCACTCACAAAATAGTAGTTTTGTTATTTGACCTTTTCTACATTTATTGCGGTTTTACTGCATAAATAGTTAAAAACTTCTAGTAGTAGAACTATAAATGCACAATGGAAACATCTCATCAAAATTTTGATCCCCTGCTTTGGTAGCCCCTCGACCAACGTGCAAAGTCAAGCACTTCATGGCGTACCCTCAGTCCCTCTTCAGACGGATCAATGTGGTCACTGACCACTACCAGTGATGTTTAACTTTGATGATCTACTGATAACAGTATAAAAACTTCAAGTAAAACAGTAGAGTTTTTTACACATTCATTAATGAATTATGATTTTCCATTTAAAGAAATTTTATTTTCTTATAAATGAAAAATAGTACCTAATGCAATTCCCTTATAGTTTTTTTTTTTAATTATCTCTATTAAAAATATTTTTACTATTAAGCAACGTACGTGTTATTATTATACAAAAGATATAAAAGTATATTTATTTAGTTGGATGAATTCTAATGTTTTAATACCATTTTTTGCTATTAAAATAGTTAGGCAAGGAGAAAAACGTTGAGGATACCAATCGATGTTTTACAGTTTATCTTTTAGAAAATATACTATGTAAAATGACATAAATAATTATTACATTTGTTATGTAATTAAATTTACAAATTAGAATATAGAAATATTCATTCTGTCTAAAATCATGAATTTATGTTTACCTAAATAGAAAAATGCAAAATTTATTTGCTCTTTAATGACTTGTTTTTTTATTTATAGAATTTTACTCAAAATCACAACTCCTTATGTACTATTGTTTCAGTGATGCAGATAGATTTTCATTTATGTGTTCATGAGCGTGGTACAAAGAAATATATGTTCAATCAAATGTATCCAAAATCTTTATATGTCTTTTATTAAAATATAACCACTTTATATAAGTTTGTCAAAACATTTTTCACTTAGGAAAATTTGACAATTTTCTGACTAGAAAGAGCTTTTAAATTTTTGATGGAGCTCTGTATCTGACAGTTTTAAGTAAAAAATGTTTATATTATCACCTCCTTGCATCGGAAGTGCTTCAAAATGTGACTGATTATTTTTTTTTATATCTCGATTTTAAATTAATTTCATCGATGCTAGTTAAATTTTCAGTTGAATTTAAAAGGTAACATTTTATGGCAACTGGTTAATTGCTTAATTTTAAAAAAATATAAATTTGATTCTGTTATATATTATTCTTTAGTTTATGCTTAATCGAACAATAAGTACAAATTTAAGTTTATTCTCACCTTAACTTAGAAATATATCAATTTTCAATCTAGTATGAACTAAACTGTTACGGAAATTAAAATATATTTTCAGATGTAGAAGTTCGATCCGTGTCGGTCCGTAACCTCCGAGAAAGGGGTTACTTCTCGGAGGTTACGGTCGGTCTAAGACTATCTGTGTACGCTAAATCTGTCGAAAGTCCATGTAAGTTGCCATAACAAATTTATATCTCTATGGCAACTGGATCGGAGATTGATCTTGCTCTGGTTCAGGTCAAAATTACGATCTGTAGATGGATGTTGTGTGAATGTGGTCTCCCTGTAAAACTGGCATAAGTCAAATTCTTGGCCATAGATAGCGCCACTGGAAAACAAGAAGAGCACTCCTTTTGTCTTAAAATAGGTTTGTCAGTATTGACCAGTGGCATAAGACAGCAACTGTGTTACGAACAAAATTTTAGAAAAACAAATTCGAGGCATTAGCCACATCATGCTATATGATGTCAGAGGACTGCAGTGTTCATTCTAAACCTTAAAAAGGGCATTTTTCACAAATATTTGCATAACTTTTTAAGATACTCAAAATATGCAAAGTTATAAATTTTACCTTTAAAAAAATCTTATCTTTTTAAAGATAAAATGTAAATCAAAAATAATTCCTCAGTTAAATTCGCACATTCTATAAATTAGTTTTAAAATGAGCGTAATTCTCAAATTTTGTAATTGTTGTGCGTCATAATAATAACTTATTAATCATATATATTTTAAAAACGATGCCACATCATATATATTTTAAAAATGAAAGAAAAAACGATAAGTAATTGTAACGACTGCCGAAAAGGCGATGGAATTGTCACGAATCAAACGCGTGAAAAAGTGATTACTTAAAATATAAAATTAGTCAGCCATGATTAATTACATCAGAATCGAAAAAACCACAAGGAAATAGTTAAGAAACGACAAACAGTTGCCGAAAAAACGATCGATCTAAATTGCGAATGTTAAATAGCGACTCGCTTGCTGTAATAGCATCGTATAAAAATTATCAGAATAAGACAAAACAAGCGAAAATAGCCGAAAACGACGACAATTGTGATGGAATCGTAGCAATCTTATAAAAATATCGAGGGGGGGGGGATATAAAAATCACATGCAAAAGGCTGATAAAATTATATAAGTATTTTCAAAAATAACTATTTGGTTTTCTGGAAAGTTCGTGCCGATTCATTATTTAGTATTATAGATTTACACGAACTTTCCGAACGACCCAATATAATCCGACGACGGGAAATTATAATGAAAGGGGTCTGTAAAATGATAAATAACTGCCGAAAAACCTATCAAAAATGGCGTGAAATTGTGATAGAATCGAACGCATCAAATAATGATAATTCGAATTTTGAACATCACATTAAACATATGCAGAAGGGCCGAAAAAATTATTAATAACTTCCGTAAAAGCACTCATCAAACGCCATGAAATGGGATGGAATCGTCATGAATCGAATGTATCACATAGTGATAACGCAAATTCGAAATTTGCACGTCATAACATCGTATTAAAAATATCAAATTTGAAACTCCATGAGAAAAAATGACAGCTTTCGAAAAAAATTATCATCAAACGACCTGAAATTAAGATGGAATCGTTACGAATTGAACACATTAAATAGTGATAACGCAAATTCGACGTATTGTATTAAAAATATAGAATTTAAAAAAAAAAAAACGATAAAAGGATATATAACTGTCGAAACACCTTTCAAAACGAGGAGAAATTTTGATACTATCATCACAAATCGAATGCATCAAATAGTCATAACTCAAATTCGAAAGTCGTGATAACGTATTAAACATATCGACACTTAAAAGAACATGTAAAAGGGGGGCGAAAGAAAGGACAAATAACTTTTATCGAAGAAACGATCATCAAATGCAGTGAGTGGATACGATAGAATCGTCACGAATCAAACGTATTAAATAAAGATAACCATAATTCTAATTTCGAAAGACTTAATAACATCGTATTAAAAATATCGAATATGAAAAACCACGTGAAAAAAGCCGATAAAATTACGTATATAACTGACGAAAATCTAACATAAAACGACGAGAAATTGTGATAGAATCGAATGCATCCAATAGTGATAACATCCTATTAAACTTATCGGAATTTTAAAAAAACATGTAAAAGGGCTGAAAAAAATTAACATGAAATGACGCAATTATGATGTCACGAATCGAACGCTTCAAAAAAGTGCCCAAGTTCAAAATATGCATGTCGTAATTTATATTATTTTCAGAGACCGATCAAGACAAATTCAGGCCCACAAAATTTTCCGGGAATCTAACAAAATATTTTGAAATCAAATTTCCGAAGAACATAGTCCTAACAATTTCTTCTTCTCTTCTAGATTCATTTTATAGTCCTAACAATAAAAAGAATCTACTGAACTGCATGATTCGAGCGAAACATTCTAGAAAATTTTGAAAGCAGACAATTGAAGATTATTTTTCTATGATGAAGTTTAGACGTCTAAATATTAAAGCAAAATATAAAACAACAAAACAAAGTTGTATGAAAATAAAAATAGTTTGATCACAAACAATTGAAATCAGTGATATTTTGATAAAAGTCACTGGTTAGCAGAATTGTTTTAAAGATTGTAGCCCTCCATCTACAGCTTTACATATTTGTTAAGAACATGTTAGTTCTTGTTGACACTATGAGAGACTTTGGGAATATGCATTCTCGTTGCATTTGCACTGCAAGCAGTTTGAGTAAGATTTGCACCAATTTAAATTTAGCTGTACTTTCGAATTTGATTAGTGCAATGCTTACACGAGTTTGGTTTATCACGATATAAAGAAAATTTGAAATAAAAAATGCCTTTTTTGAGATTAACTGTTTCTTTCGGTATTTTTTTTAAAAAAAAGTAATAGTGACTTTTTACTAATTTTTGAGGCCCCCCAGAAAGTGTGGGTCTCAGGCGATAATCAAGCCCTGTATTATTTTGAAAAACCATATGGAAAATAAAACTTAATTCTGGCCGAAACACGATTTCTGTCGAAAAAACGAACAGAAAACCACGTGGATTTACCAAAAAGAAACAGCGCGATTAGGCCCCCCCTCCCCGTTAAATATGTGGGAGTGCCCCGCCTAGAATGAACCCTGGGACTGCAAGACTTGGTTCTTTTTTAGGATACAGAGTGAATATCATACTTACTTTTGTAAATATGAATCAGGTATGTTAAAGTTAGAAATCAAGATTTATGCAAAATCAGCAAGGATTTTTCTCTATAAGGTATATTCATATTCCTAAACCCTTAATTTATCCAAATTCTGCATCCTATATCAGCAGTATAAGATTCCCTGCAAGCAACAACAAACAATAGGTGCCAATTTTGCACCTATGGTTTGCTGTTGCTCTGTAATCCAAAAAATTAACTTACTGAAAGTGTTGAATATTTCTGACTTTTCATAATTTAATCCCATATCAAATTATTCATGTGTTAGCCTTAAAAACATTTATATAGAACGTTATACTTAGAATGACAAGAGAGACCAGAGTACCCCCCCCCACTTTCATTAAAAAAATTAGTATTTTAACATATCTATAAAAAAAGTTTTAAGTATTATTGAAAAGTCAAATGTTCTGTTTAGTCAAAATATTTTCGTTAACCCCCTATTATTCTTTATGTTTACTGAAACATAAAAAAAGTTTACACAGATAAAAAACATAAGATAGAAAATAAGAAATATGTAACTAAAAAAATTTCTCTCTTTGAAAAAGTTTTTTTTCTTCTTTTCTTCCCATAGTAGCAGACAGTACCTAACTCTGTGGCAAAAAGCGTTCTTAGGTTAGATAGACAGTACTAACAAACTTACATCTAAAATTACTGGCTAAGTTTCTTTTTAGTTTAAGATATCACAAGTTATTTACTTGAAATTAAAAAAATCATTAGTTGTGTGTATAATAAGATATTTCATAGAGATGATCCTAATTTTGAAACTGAAAAGATTTAAACAAAATTTTTAATTTTATTTCACTAAAATGAAAAATCTGGAACATTTCATCTTTTGGCAAGAAAACTAAAGTTAGGAACAGTTGTCAGATACATCATATGCTAAAATATATTCTATTTTTAAATATGATCTTCAAAATATTATGTCCATCATCAGAGATAAATTTTTATCAGCTCAATATTTTGACTAACTTCAAACAGTTATTCTCAGATTTATTTGACAGTGACAAAATCTTCTTTATGGAATGTCAAAATGTTAGAAAATTTCAATTACAAATTATAAAAAAGTGTTTCAACTTGATAAAACACTGCCAGATTAAGCGTTATCATTTTTCGTTGATTATTTGCGTCACCAAATCCTATGAAAATCTGAAGTATACTTTACAATACTTCAGCAGACAATATTAGCTTGACTTTTTTAAAACTTATTCTATAAAGATAATTAAAACTCCATTAGCAAGATAATGTGAAAAATTTTATTTGAGAAACATTGAATCAATAATGAAAATAAAGACAAAAAGAAACAGAAAAAAAATACACAACATAGAGCTAACTTGAAGCCAAAACTCTCCCCAATCCCGTATCAAAAATAAATTTCTCACTTTCTAAAATCCAGCTACAATGATGACAAGCCTTGGAGAGCTCTCAGCACAGGACTTTTTTTTCTCAATAATTTAAAAGATTTTATTTTATTATATAATAATTTATATATAAGAATGTAGTATTCAAATTAAAGTCCTTTCCTTTAATATATAAAGTTCACAGATAACAGTCGGCACCACATCTGCATCTTGAGTGGAAATAAAACAAATTTACAAACGTGTATGATTTACAGTCTGTTTTAATTATATACAATATGATAATGAACTTTTTCTTCTTCTTCTAAACGATAGAAATACCTTTACAACTGAAGTACCGTTCACAACTTTCATAGCAAAAAAATCTAATAATGATATTAACAAGTTTCATGACATATTTATCATAACATGATCGTTTCATAATCAAAGCATTTCATGATCATGAATTTCAGTACTGCCATGATCATGACTAGAGGGTCAATACATACCAAAATTCCTGACATGAAATTATGGTTTGAATGAACTGCAGTGACTTGTAAAATATGATAATTATGTATAAAAAGACCCAAAGTCTAAATTTGGAATGAAAAATACTTCTTTTAAAAATGCAAGTTAAATGTAACTTGGAACACATTTAAAAGTATATCGCCCCTCTTTTTTACACAGAAATTCAATTGATTATAAAAGATTAGAATAAATAAAAAATTTTAATGGAAAAACAAAAGCAATTTTTTTTATAAAAAACTCATTGATTATTTTCACCCAATAAATCATTTTAAAAATAATATGGCACAACACTTCCTAATATATATATATCCATGCAGAAAAAAAAATATTTATGGTGATGAAAAATTAAAATTATTTTGTAACTCACATTTAAATAGATTAAAATAGTATCAAACACACATAAAAACATAATTATGTTTTCTTGTTACATTTCATTCTGCATAAACACAACATACATAATTATGGTTGATACTCAATTTTTTATTAGGTAAACTCTCGATCAATCTAACTTGAATTATGCACTAACGGTGAAACAACACATTTCATAAACAATTTCATTTATACAACATACAGAAATTGATATTTTTGGGAATTTTTGTCAAATAGGAGCAACTAAGACCTCGTCATTGTTTCAATCAAGGTAATTCTTCAGTTCTTTAAAAATGAGAAGTATAAATTTGAAACTATTTTTCAATTAAAAAAAAAAAAAAAAATTCTAGAATCAAACATAAGGTACAGAAACTTCATGTTTTCAATTTACAATCTTGGAATTTTTAGAAAAATTTATTTAAAAAAAAAATACCATCCTGAGAGTTCATTATCATTTCTAAAAAAAGAAAGAAAAAAAAGCAATGCAGTTTATTTACAATTAACAAATTCTTTGCGTGAAGAAATCTAAAATTTCTTTCACAATTGTACACACGCGACTGATATGGAACGCAGTGTGTGTATGTGTACCGTCAAAGAGGTGGAATTTGTAACAAGTATAATTCATTTATGTCTTCTGTTTGAATGTTAAAAAATTCCAGTATGTCTTTGTGTGTATTTCTTTGCATTATGTCACGTTAAAAATAAAATTCCACAACTGTACGGCTTTCAGGCACCTCGTGGTTTGTTTATTTTTATATAAATTCTTCTATTAAAAGCTTGAAGCATTGTTTGTAACTTGCTATTTCATTCGTCTGAAAGCTTTTCGAATTTTACGTGGCCCTGCTGATGTTGCTTGAGAACTGTCACTACTTGCTCTGAAATATAAATAAAATAATTTTCATTAAAACTTAATAGAACAAAATAAAAATATTCAGATATAAGTGAACAGAATGATAAACACCATATTATTTAGATCAAAAATATTTAATATAAACTTTGAGAAAGAAAAAAGTATTAGAGCCCTCCAGTATGTAAATGAATAAGAGATAGTAAAGATCCATCATCAGTTTATTTGTAAATATTACATAAAAAGGATTAAAAGCATATTTAGACGTTACATGGCCCTTTTAATAGTTGAGTACGGCCGTCAGGAGAGTACGGGCCTCTTAAAAGTTAAAATTTTCCACCAATACAAATAACACCCTGTTAATAATCATAACAAAATCAACTATTACCTATTTTTGAAAAATATTGTACTGTACTTGAAAAAAATTCAAATTAGGAACACTGGTTGTGTGACATAATGAGAAAGTAATTTTATTCGTTAAGAAGACACAACGTTACAATGGTTCAAATAGAAATGGTTTAATCTCCTTAGATTTAAGATTTTTAAAATTTTTTTGTAGAAATGATAATATTTATAATTAGCAACATCTAATCTCTTCTTTTAAAAGGAATTCGATTTTAAACACTACAGTCTTTCTATATTTTTTAAAACTTTGTGTTAGATCAAAATCGTGAAACTGGATTGGATCTGTGAAGAAAAATAAAAAACTTTTTGGTGAAAACATAAGTTTCAGATTATTTTGAATCACTAACACTTCAGCATTAAGGAGGAAAAGGATGAGCAAAGTTAAATTTTTTTCTGGAGCTGGGAAATAAATACAAAAACTACTCCTTTCGTAATATGCAGAAATTTCCTGAATTGTCAAAAAAAGTCAAAATCCCAAAATACAAAACAAACATATAACAGAGTCGCGATGGCTCAATAGTTAAGGCACTGAACTGTGATTGTGAAGAACTGAGGTTCATCCCTGGCATGGGTGCAAGTTGGAAAAAAGGCCAAGACTGAAAATTTTTTGACTGAAATACCTAACATGCACAATACCCCCTCGACATATGCAAACTATCTAAGAAAGCTTTACCATAATACATCAAGTTTAAATACTGTAAAAAAAATATTTATTCATCTGTCTTTTGGTAAAAACTGTTAAAGCAGGTCACTGGGAGGACGGGGAGGGGGGGGGGTGCTCTATATGATACTGAGAATTATAAAAGCAACTTTTAACTATGCTGGGAGATTCTTATTTAATATTTAAAGTGGCAGAAGCATTTAGACAGTTAACTTCAAATTTTTCTGAAATAGAATTTTAAAATTTTGACTACCATATCAAAAAAAATTAAGCAATTATAGGAAGGCACAACTATTAAATTGCTTACTAATGAAACATATACCACATCTTTACAGTAACTAATTCAAGAAAAAACTTACTTCTACTTCTTTGAAGAATCACGATATTGGATTTTAAAATCGCGTGAATATGAGTCGCGATATTGGATTTTAAAATCGCGTGAATATGAATGGTGCGGTTGGATTTTAAAATCGCGCAAATATGAATCAAGCTGTTGGATTTTAAAAACACGAAAATACAAATCACGATATTGGATTTTAATATTGCGTGAATATGAATCGCAATTTTGGAATATAAAATCACTTGAATATGAATTCTGAGGTTGGATTTTAAAATCGCGTGAACATGAATCGCGATATTGGATTTTATAATTGCGCGAATAAGAATCGAGATTTTGGATTTTAAAATCACGTGAATATGAATCGCGCTGTTGGATTTTAAAACCACGAAAGTACAAATTGCGGTATTGAATTTTTAAATCGCGTAATTAAGAATCACGATGCAGAATTTTCAGATCACGTGAATACGAATCGCAATGAGTAATTTTTAAATAGCGTACAAATACGAAAAACGATATCTGATATTACAACTGCGTGATAATGAATCGAAATATTGGATTTAAAAATGAGTGAATACGAATCACGACATTGTATTTTAAACTCGCGAGAATACAAATAGCGATATTGGGTTTTAAAACCGCTTAAATACAAATTGTGATATTGAATTTTAAATCGCGTAATTAAGAATAACGATGCATAATTTTTAGATCACGCCAAAACGAATTGCAATGAGTAGTTTTTAAATAGCGTACAAATACGAAAAACGATACAACTGCGTGATAATGAATTGAAATATTGGATTCAAAAATGCGTGAATACGAATTGTGACGGATTTTAAACTCGCAAGAATACAAATCAAGATATTGGGTTTTAAAAACGCTTAAACACAAAGCGCGATATTGAATATTTAAATTGAGTGAATAGGAATTGCTAGTACGAGTTTTAAATAGCGTAAAAAAAAAATCGCAGCACGTAACTTTTAAATCAGTTAAATACGAAAATCGATGATTGATATTAAAATCGTCTGATTAAAAATCGCAATTTTAGCAAATTCCGGAGCAGTTCCTAACATTTAAAATTCGGAAAATCAGCCAAACAAAAGAAATCAAATAACGGTGGTCAGAAACGAAACGCTTAGACTCCTTTCCACTCTATAGCGGAAGTCGCGGTAATCCAACTATCGTTTGGGCGGCTTGGGTTCTTTAGTTGAACTCTCCAAAAATTTTAGTTTTTGGAACATGGTCGGAAATTTTTGAAAATTGGGAGAAAAAAAGCGGATTTCTGCGGAAGTCTTTCATCCCTGTAAAATAACAACAAAGAAAGTAGACCAATAACGTAGACCTAAAAAATATTTGTAAGGACAGAAAAAAAAAATTCCTATTTCCGTCTTCGAGTCAGTCTTGTTTCCGTCTTACTTCCATCCGCGGACACTTTCGAAAGACGGAAATCCGTCCTGGGGACGGAAGACTTGCACCCATGATCCCTGGTGGTGGGTTGAAGCCCAGACAATTTCAGATCGATGGGTACCAGCTTGTCGGGGGGGGGGGGGGGGGGGCAGCCTGTGCACAGTTTTGATCACAGTGCCATAATCATGCCGCTGGTCACAAAATTGTGGAGCTTTAACCTCCTGCACAACAAAGGGCTGTTGTGGGAACACTTTCCTTTGACAGAAAAATAGCTAAAGTAGACAAAAATCTTCTAGGATAGAAAGTCACACAACCATTTAGAGAAATTAAAAAGTTAATTAAAAGTAAATGTTTAATTTTATTTTTATTCATAAATTTAGTGAACTAGTATAATAAATTTAATAAATACATGTTTTGAAGCCTATCAAAACTGTTGTGTTTAAATATAAGTAATTTCTAATTAAAGAATAAATTTTTTTGCATTTATTTTCAACCCAGTCTGCCATTTGATGATACTTTATTTTAAAGCTTTAGCATTAATTTGAAATAAATAAATAAAAAGAAAGTAGAAATAGTATAGAAACTAATTTAAAAATATACATGTAAATGAATGAAAAATTAATTTATAAACTAAGTATTTGTGGAAAAATAATCAAACAGAGCATTTTGACAAATTGCAATCATATTCATTAAATAATAAGATATGAAGAAAAAAAACTCATGCACAAATAAGTAAATAAAAATGATTTAATACATAAGAAATACATGTTATTTGAAGGAAGAAGCAGTACACTTTATACTTTTACAGAAGTATACTTACGCAAACTGAAATGGTCCGGCTGAAGAAGTAGCCCCAAAATTGAAAGATTGCGGAGTACTAATATTAAATTGAGGTTGGAAATTCTGATTCATGGCGTCCTGAGAAGGAGTACCAAAAGAGAATCCTGATTGTGGCGTGGCTTGCTTCTTTTCCTGAAAAAAGAAAATTTAGTAAGCATATAAAAACATTAATTTATAGGTATGCAAATTAAAAAAAAAAAAAAGCAGCAATTATTAACACCAAGAATTTACTATTGCAGTTTAGTTTCAGATAAGTTCCGATAGAAAGAAGTTCAGATTACCACAACTTCAAAGTTACATTACTCGAAATAATGTACAAGAAAAAAACCTATTGTGAAATTTGATTACTGGTTTTTCTGTTGATATTTTTCAGAGATAAATTTTACAAAATTGGGTATTGAGGTTAAACATTCAATCCAGGTATCCACAAACCCTGAACTGGGAAATATGACTTTTCCAGATTGTCTAAATCAAACTTCTAGGATTTCTCTATCTGGTCAGATATATTTTGTTATTAATAAGGCCCAGATTTTGATGACATTTGCATTTTTGGACATTTTTTGTCCTTTAGAGCATTTTTTGTGATTTATAGGGCATTTTCTTTAAATTTTGGGACGTATTTTGCATTTTAAAGAATTTTTTAAATTTTTTGTTAATGTTTTTCTAATTTTTATTATTTTTGATTATTACACTGGCTTCCAAACAATGAAGAAAATCTCTAGGATATTAAAAGATGAAGCAATATCTTTTCAAATTGAAGAAGAATTGTCAGTAAGTGTGACCGTCCTTTTCAAATACGCACCAATAACATCAGTAGACGCTGAAAGAAGCTTCTTCTGGTATAAAAATTTGCTTTCAGACAAAAGACGCTCCTTTACATTTCAAAATTTTAAAAAAAAATTAATAATCCACTGTAATTCTGATATTTAGTAATATTATGAGAGAGATGGAAGTTGTTATATTCATTTAAGTTTCTATACAAAATGAAAATGTTTTGGAGTCAATACATTTTCCTTTTTTTTTGTTATTTTAGGATATAAAACATTTTTTAAACTTTAATGAACGTAGAACAAATATTGCATTGCTTTATATTTTTTGAAACGACTCATAATAATTTTAAAGAGTAAGACATTGTTTTAGTTCAATATTTTTACTTCTATTTAAGTCATGTCATAAGGCATTTTTAGCGCAATTTTCGCATTTTAAGGGCATTTTTTGCAGTTTGTAAGTGCATTTTTTGCACTTTTTAAGGGCATTAATTGAGATTTTATAGGACATCAAAATCCGGGTTCTAGTTATTAACATTTCACTTATATGTTATTTTTAGACGCAAAATATACAACAAAGCACTTATATTTGCTAGAAGAGTTAGAAAATTAAAAAAGTACAGCAGGACCTCTTTTTTTCAGAGAGGGGGGGGGGCAGGTGGAAAACTCAAATTACAGTGACCTCTCACTTATGCACCACCTCTTTTATGCACCTTTTTCATTTATACGACCATTTTTATAGGTCCCAGTACATTAGATATGAAAATACTGATAAACATACTTCATTTATGGGTCGCTCTAAGAATAAATTTGTCAATTATGCGCCGAAATTTTAGGCTAACATTTTAATTTTTTAATCCTTTAAATATTTTTTCTTTTTTAAAAAGAAATGTTTAAAATTAAAAATGAAGCAAATAAGCAATCCTTGTTACAGATAAAAAGAATATATAATGTTAGATTCTATTGAATTTGCTTCCCCCTGTGACCTTTTCATTTTTGCTGTTTCTGGAAAGACATTCTTTCTAGAATTTTGAATAGGGTGTCTTATCTGTTACACCAACAACAATGAATGCCCATTCATCTTTTAGAAAATGACCATTCCTCTTGTCCAGAGGTTAGTTTTACTTCCATGCTGTTTTCTAGAAAAAAAAGACACCTGGAATACGAAAGATGAAAGAGACCACGATCACTTACTTGCAGTCACATGGACATTATGAATAAATAAAAGGAGGTGATCAGACAGAAGTGACAGAAGCACTTGAACAACTTACTGTGCAGCATATTATGACGTCAAGTACTTTTCTTAGAAATTTATCATATGATGTTTCACCCCCTTCCATAAAACTCAAATTGTTTGTGAAGAACTGTTCATTTATATCTAACTAACACTTGTGAACGATGGGAACGTGGTGAATGATACTGACGAGATGATAAAGTTCCTTCAAATCACACAGCAGTATTGAAAGCTTTAGACACTATTCCCGACTACTTACTATTTAATTTTGCTTCTGAAACTCCCCCTTATCCCATTTATATGAGCTGGAAAAAAACAGTTTTTGAATAATGTCGTCAAAAACAAATACAAACATGTATTAAGATTATTTTGTAAGAAAATAAATTGTCTTAAGGTATGTTAAATTTTTTCTTTGTATAATTATAGTAAATACCAAAGTAGTATAAATTTTAACATTTTATCTTTAGAAACACATTTATTATTGTTAGAATTTTGAAGTTTTTCACTTATGCGCTTTTTTCTCTTGGCCCCTTACACCGGTGCATAAGTGAGAGTTCACTGTAATTTATTTCCCCCGAATTTTTCGGGAAATTAATTTTGGATAATTAAATTCCCTGACATTTCCGAACTTTTTCCAAAGTGATAAAATTCTCTGATTCTGAAGCCATTCTGCCAGTAAAAAAAGACTTATATCACGTACATTTTTTTAAAATACTTTTTAATAAAACAACAAAAAAAAAACTCTCCCCTCGTTTTTTTTCCCCTCACTTTTATATTTCTTATATATTTAATTCTAATTTAAGAAAATGTACGACAACTAAAAGCATATTACCACTCCAAACTGGAAGACAGGAGTTGAGTTGGAAGAAGTGGGGAGACCAAAATTGAAACCCCCTGGAGCTTGTTTTCCAAAAGCGGGAGTTGTTGAATTTCCAAACATCGGCTGAGTAGGTGCACTACCAAATGCAGGCACAGGCATTTGAGTAGAACTAGCTGCTGGTTGAAGAGAGTTAACAGTTTCTGGTTTATTTCCAAATGCAAAAGCACTACTAGCAGCTCCACCAAATCCAATAGTGGGTGCACTAGTTGCAATAGTAGGCTGGTTTCCAAACTGAAATGGCACAGCTGGAGTTGATGATAAATTATTTTCAAAGGTAGTAATTGAAGGCTTGGCAGTTGAAGCACTTCCTATGAAAGAACATTTGTAAATTTTTAAAACATATTAATATTTATCCTTTTGCATGATAGAAATAATAAGACTAAAATATTCATAAAAACGACTGCCACTGATAACACAACTAACATTTATATCAACGACATTTTGATAATCAGAAATAGTAGTTGCACAGATATAACATTTAAGCATATTTTTTAAATATAATTTATATTCTTACACAATACAATAATAAAATTTACAATAGATATAACAAAATCTATATCATATACATATTTTTTCCTGTTTTAAGAAATTTTTTTTTGTTTAATTTTAAAATTATAATTAAATTAGCTTTTTTGTTGGATATAAAACATTGTCAAAAAATAACTTAATACATTCAAAGGATGTTATAGATATGTTCTCATTTGGCCAAATGCAAAATTTTCAATCAACTGGACTAAAAATAGCAACAATTTGGTATTTGGGAAAACAAATGATTTATTATCAATGATATTAGATTTCATTAAAAAAAAAAAAAGAATAAAATAAAATTGTCCTAAATATTTATTAATCATAAGAAGTAATAGCATTTATTAATTGTTAACAAATTTAAAATAAAAGTATAGCATTATATTGGTGAAATGGTTTACTATAGAGCAAAGAATTCAAGAAAAAAATTTCAAACTTTGTAGCTGTTTTTTTTTTCACTTCAAATTTTTGAAGGTTTTGATATAGAGACGTGATACAAAATTCTAAAGACGTTAATAAATTACATGCATTAAATGCACTTTTTTTGTAAAAGAACAAATTTTAAAAAATTTTCTTTCCACTTAATATAAAGAAAATAAAAATCAATTATTTTTAAATTTTACTGTTTTCATGCTGTTTCGTTTTGGTCTGTTTTCTTACCTCAAATAGTATTGATCTGCCAAGAAACAAGTTACATCCTTAACATCTTTTAATTTAAATGTATTTAACTATTATTATTTTAAGTGTATTAATTTTCGCTATAAAATTTGAAAGTAGCAAAAGTAGAATTGCTTTACAATTTTAAAAGTTCCATTGAGGATTCCTAATTCATTATTTTACACTAGTACATATTTCTCTTAAACTTAAAAGTGACACTTAGTATTATAACAGCAGTTCACACTTTTGCATCAATTGGATCGCTTAATTACACGCAAATGATCTGATTAAAAAACAGTAAATAATTTATTTTAATTAATTTCTTACCAGAACCAAATGCAAAAGATGGTGTTGATGCAGTAGTTGCCTCACTTTTTGCTCCAAACACAAAATTACCAGTAGAAGATGCAGGTGTTGCACTGAATGTAAAACCAGTTGAAGCAGCAGTTGTTGTTGAAGGGGCATTGAATGTAAATCCGCTTGAGGGAGAACTTGTTGTAGCGACTGCTTTGAAATTTAGGGCACTGGTGTTTGATTTTGCATCATTGGTTCCTTTGAATGTAAAACCTGGTAATTAAATTCATTTTGTCAAATTAAGTTGATAAAGCAAGACAAAAATAGTATTTGGGTTATATCTAATTATAAAATAAAATCAGTTTAACTCATACAATGCTAAGATATGATTGAAACTCACTTAAGACACTTAATCAAGCATTTAGTTTAAAATATACCTTAATTTGTTTTTGTTTTTTAAACAGACTAGGACTGATTTTTCTAGTTGTGTCTTATTTATGTAAAACATTTAAGATAACTAGCAGTGGCACTAAAAAACACTTACTGTTATTAAAGTTTAACTAAAAAATTTAATATATATCAAAATAAGTTATTCAACATTTTGTGACAGGATTCGGAGAAGATTTAATAAATGGCACATATTTCCCACTCCCTGCCATTTATATTTTTTGTTCATAAAGATTTTAATGAATATTCACACCATTTGCATCTTGATTTAATGTATTTAAATTACAGCTGCAATTTGTTCTGCCTTTTCTTCTTTTTTAATTTTTTCAATGTGGTGTCTTGTTACTGATGATTTGTATCGTGTTATTGATATGATTTATTAATTTTTTTTTAGATATATACAATTTATTATTGATAACTAGTCAATTTTATATCATTTTCTGACACTTTATTTGTTAGAATACAGAGGATTGAGTTTATTACAAGAATAATTGCCCTAATAAATCAAATACCCAAAATGTGCAAGAATTCAAACTCGAGCAATACTAAATGTAATGAAATATCGTGATGCAAAAATCATTACGATTCCTGATCTAAACTATCAGTGCATGCTACTCAATAAATACAATATTAAATTTTGAAAGGAGACTATTACCTGAAATGCTTTTCTCTTGTCGAAGAGTACCACAAGATGAACATGTAGTTTTATCACTATTATTTTTCACACGGCAACTAGAACATTCCCAAGATGCTTCAGCAGATGGAGCCTACAAAAATGCTTTAAATCAACTTTTGTGTTCAAATAATAAAAAATTATTAGTATTAGGTTAAGCTAAGACTGTAATTAAGTTATTTATAAAATATTTCAAATTCAGCTTAATGACAGCTACAACAAAAAAGAATATTCTCATTTTTCCAAGTCTCTTTTAAAAAAATTTCTCTATTGAATTTTTAACACTCTAATTTGCATACAAAAACTGTTATTCAATGCATAAAATCTAAAAAGTTATTTGAAGTAAGGAAATGTTAATTTATTATTTTGAACAAATTTATATTTCGATTTAACCACTTAACAGTATAATATTTGCATTAAATTATAATAGATATTGTAACTAATACTTTTAACCTCCAAGGTTACTTACATAAATAATAATACTATCACTTATTTGCTGCAAAACCGTACAATTCTTTATTCAGCGAATATTAAATCCAAGGGGGAGAATACAAATTAGATATTTTGTGTTTTCTCTGGCTTATAGGAACCTTTAACGAATGATTTGTGGTAAAACAAATAGATGGATAATTTTTAATTAAACAGCTATTTCTAATAAAATTTTTTGCATATTAACTAAAAATAAAGATTTATTCTTTCAAACATTAACCACTATCTTTTCACTCCTGTCGGATTGACAGGGTGTAGTTCCATCCCCTATTTCTTGCGCCTGTGATATTTCTGGGCAGTAGGGTTCAACATCAGTAATGTGCCAAAAAGATATGAACAATCTATTTCTTTTGTTGGGAATCATGTTTATTTCTTCATCTATACACCAGGTGGCAGTACTGGAATTTTTGTAATGTTTAGGGATAGGTTTTTAAACATGTAAGCTAAAAATTAATCCAAAAATTAAAAACATATATATTTTTCAAATTACATATAATAAAAAAAAAAACCTTTTAAGATCATATCATTATCATCAAAATTTTGTGCAACATGAACTAAAAAAAAATTTACATTGAAATATTTCTAGCAATTTAAATCAATAAAAAAGTAAGTTAAGAAAATATATTCTACTATAATATAAATTTTAAACTTAACAAGTTTCTCTAAGAGAAATTATGCTGATAGGATTACATAATTGCATACCTGCCAACTTTTAATTGTTTCAAGGAAGATTTTCCCCAGTGGTAGCAAAATAGAATTTGAATTACAAATTTTAGGTAGAAACATACGCTGTATTTTGAAAAAGCTGATGCACACTTGTGACACTATTACACATTAATATAGACGCTTAAAAATATTGGTGGTCAAAAAGATAATAAATTAAGTTTATAAATACAAGGAATATATAGAAAGCATACATTTTACTACCACTTTAAATATAGAAATAAAATTTTACGCCAAATGCGTAAAAGTTGGCATGTATGTAATTGTTTATTTTTAAACATGTTATATTTAATAAGGAAACCACATTTTTACACCTTGTAAAATACTAAAAAGAATATAAGAATATGAAGTACAGACTTACATTAGCTCCAAACTGGAAAAGAGGATTTGTTTTGGAGACAGTCGGAGCAGCAAGGTTCAGTCCTCCAGATGTCCCAAAGGTAGACATTGCATTACTAACAGCAGTGCCAAACACTGATTGTGAAGTACCAAATGCAGGAGATGAAGAAACTGTAGGTTTGATAGAATTGTTTGATTCACTTTTAGCTGCTCCAAATGTAAAAGTGTTACTAGCAGCTCCGAATGTGGGAGCAGTTGTCGTTGCAACAGATGATTTACCAAACTGGAAGGGCGCAACAGCAGCTGCAGACAAGTTATTTTCAAAGCCAGTTGTTGAAGGCTTAGAAGTAGAAAGAGTGGCTACAAAAAAAATTAATAAAAATATTTATATAAAGTTAATTTATAACCTGAGTTCAATCTAAGATCCCAATGCCTCTTTTAAAAAATATTTATGCTCAATTTAATTTTTTTTTTGTTAAAAAAGCATAATTTTATGGAACATTTTTTCTAGATTGTGAAAAATTTCAAAATATAAATCTTAATACAGTGTATATAAATCTTAATCTAAAGACTTTTTTAAAACCATTTATATTTACTTAAATTATTTTATTTTATAACCATTGTGGAACAGCCAATCCAATTTTGTGTTTTCGACTACTAATGATCAACTCCGTAGCCTTGTAATAATTTAACCAATTCAGAAAAGGGAATTCCTGGATCAAGTATAGGGAGAAATTTGCATTCATGGAGGACTTATTGATGGAACTAGTCCGCATTTGAGCTACATGGAGAAGAAAAACCATGAAATCCTCCAACGGTTAGCCTGACGGCAAGAGGACTCTAACCTGTGATCTGTCTACCAATGAGGATGTTTTACATCACTGTGGTCGATGCAAGCTGGATGCGGAATTCGTATAGATCAGCCATCTCAATCGTCATTGGAAGGCGAAAGCTCTATCCAATGAGCTATTATGGTTCGACTTTCAACATACTGCAGAACTGGCAATAGCAGCATTTGCAGAGAAATAAGAGGAGTATTTTTGCCATCAATGGATATTTTCAGGGGTGATTGTGACAGTGATAAACCCTGAAAATTTTATATGTAAAAACTCAATTATTTTACATACAATATGTAAAATACAAATAGTTTTAAACACATATTTGGAACTGCATGTTAAAATTAATTAATAAAATTGATTAAATAATAAATAGAAATTAAGCTTTTGTTCTGAATGTATTTCTAATAGAATTAGTGTCAATAAATTTTTTATTCTAATAATTATTAGATAAATTAAAAGAAATTTTAGTTTTCAATGAAACTTAATAAATAGTTCCATGTTTACAATCACTTTTTTTTTTACACAACTAACTACATTTCAATTGTAATAAAAACATACATATAATTTTTAAACGTTTATAAAATTGTTCATAATTTTTATTACACGGAGTACTTATATTGCGCAACTAAACTGACAGAAAGTTTAAAATTAATTTAAAGTAAAAACTAAATATTTTATTAAAAATAAAAAACAATAAATAAACTCAGAGGCTCTATTAGTGCTCTCATCAATGTTGAGGGAAAAAATATTTTTTAAATACTTAGTACTGATTTTCTTTTATTGTTTTGGTAAGTCCATACTTTAACTTCTATGATGCTGTTGCTCAACTAATGTCTAATGAATTTAATGCCATGGTATCACGTGATAATGTTTTAGTTAACTCAACAATTTGTGGAGCTAAAGAAAAAGGAATTGAATATGTAGCCAAAAATGACAAAACTAGAGTTTCAGCCCTAGATTTTCGTGTGGCCAAATCGACAGTACACGGTTCATCAGTATGAGTTAGACGGTTCATCAGTAGTGAATTTAAAATCTGGGAATTCCTAACAGATTGACGACGTTTTTAATGAATAACTGTTCCAAAATGATTCATCAAAGATTTAAACCATTCATTGTGATATTTCATTAATGTATTGCACGTAATACAGAAATATGTACCGTATCACAATCTTGCCACACCACACATTGATTTCTTCTTCCAAGATGTCTTTTTTAATTAACCACTCAAAACAAAATCTATTTTTGCAGTTTTTTTCTAGATCACTAATATCAACTTTTTCTGTTAAAAACTTCATAAAAAATGTGATTTATGAAATGACTAAAAAAAAAAATTATTTGCATGCCGAATATACAACAAAAAATATTTCACCAAGGAAAATTCTAACACTTGCTGCTTAGTAGTGCAGCGTGCAACTATAATCTAAAAACCTACAGCCTCTACTTTTAATTATAAAAATTTTCGCCAAGCAGTAATGATTTCCTCTCCCCTTCTGAACACAAAAAAAAAGAAGAAACGAATTCTGTCTCTCTCGCACACTCTGCACCCCCTACCCCAGTCTTACACTACTGCCCCTAACCTCCGGCAGGCGCCTTCAGAATCCTTGACGCATAAGGATTGCTACAAAAAGAGCGTTTATCACTATTTGGAGAACTTTTTATTCCTGTCCATTTAATTTGCGATTTTCTACAAAACTGAAAGGTAAGCTGCCAATTCTAACCTGCAACAATAACATGAAAAACCAGGAATTCCGGGGTACCTCCGGACCACCACAATCACCCCGGTATTTTACCACCAATTGCTATTATTATTTTTTTTTTTTTTAAATTTCTTCAACAAATACGGAGAAATTTAGGAATATACGGGTAAACAGGAAACTTGGCAGGTATGCATATTTGGAATTCTTCATTAAGGGGTCACAGTGCCCAAAAAATGACCAGAACATCAAAAAAAAAATTTTTTTATTGCCTATAATAAAACTTCAAACTATTTCAAATGCACTGAAAAAAAATCATCTCTCCATCTAAATTTTTAAAAAAGTTATGAATGATTTTAGATTGCCCTAATACAGAAACTTGCTTAGCGGACAGACTTTAAAGTGCGTTTTCTCATAGATAAGTTTGTGTTTTAATCTCAGTTAAATCCCTAAGGAATTTCTTCTATTTAAGATAAAGTTTTGAAGTAAACTTTTTTATCTCAATCATAATACACTTATTTGAACTGTACATGAAATAAGCATTTTATGAGATATTACAATTTTTACAGCATGTTATATACAGTGGTACCTCGAGATACGAGTGCCCTGACATACGAGTTATTTGAGATACGAGCTGTCAAGCGAGTGAAGTTTTGTTTTGAGATACGAGGAACGGCCATGCAAGCCCTTCTCGTCCTCGACAATGCTCCTGCTCACCCACCGAACCTCGAACATGACATTCACAAAGAGTTTAAGTTTATAAAGGTTTTCTATCTACCACCTAACACCACTCCTATCATGCAGCCCATGGATCAGTAGGCGATTTCTAATTTTAAAAAGCTGTACACTAGGCACCTGCTCAGGCGCTGCTTTGAGGTGACAGAGAACACAAACCTCACCCTTCGAGAGGGCTGGAAGGACCACTTTAACATCGTGATATGCCTCCGGAATATTGATCAGGCCTGGTTGAGTGTTACAACGAGGACCTTGACCTCTGCATGGAAGAAGCTGTGGCCTGAGTGAGTCTGTAGCCAAAAATTGTGCTGTCGCCTGAGTCTGTAGCTTCGAACCCAAAGTGCCAGTGGAGGAGGAGATTGTGTCTCTGGGAAAATCCATGGACCTGCTGATGGGTGAGAGAGACGTGAACGAGCTCACTGAGGAGCACTCTCAGGAACTGACGACCGAGGAATTACATGAGTTACAGTTACAGCAGCATTCGGGGTTTCTGCAAGAAATTAGTTTCGAGGAATAGCCAGAGGTGGAGGAGGTTATCTCTACAAGTGAGATAAAAGAGTTCTTGGGAATGTAGGAGAGAATTTCAGTTTGTGGAAAAGAAACACCCCGAAAAAGTTGCAACTGGTCGTACATTGGAGCTATTTAATGACACTTGCCTAACTCATTTCTGCAGCATTCTGAAAAGGAGGAAGGAACAAACCTCTTTAGACAGTTTTTTTTATAATCCGGCTAAAAAAGCGAAGACCAGAGAAGAGAAAAGCAGCGACTAAAATTAAGCATACAGTAGCATTCAAGTTGTGCGTAAGTTGCACTTAAGTGACCAAAATACAAATATGTATGTACACTTTATAAAACCAGTTTTTTTTGCTTTACATTCTCTTTTATTATGTTTTTATACAATATTTGTCATTTATAAATACATTTTTCTTATTCAAAAACAAGTAACAAAAACAATTGGGAGGTAGCATTTTTGGGGCAGGAACGGATTAATGGTATTTCAATTTATTTCAATGGGGAAAATTGCTTTGAGATACGAGCAAATTGACATACGAGCAAGGTTACGGAACGAATTAAACTCGTATCTCGAGGTATCACTGTATATCTAACAGGACCTTTTTTTTGCTACTTTTTTACACAATAATCTATAAAAAATAGTCTAATTGTTATTTCAACAAATGAATACACAAAATTGTTAAGATGAATATTGTAATCATTAAGAAGAAAACATTTTTTGAAAATACGTTAAAATAAAAAAGCCTTAGGGATTTAAAAATGTCGAATTTTTTCAATTGTTTTTTAAATTTTTAAAAAATTAAACAGTTTAATTACTTTTTTAAGATAAATTATTGATTATAAGTTAAATGAGCATGTAAAGCACCCACAAAATGAAGGATTATACCTTTATTTAAAAAAAAATGTTGCAAGGGTACTGTGACCTCTTAATACAAATATTTAGTTATCTAATTAAGATTTGATCTTGATTAAACTAGATAACAAGATTTCTATACATATATCTTAGTAAAAGAATTTTTTTTTTTTAAAAATATAATCTAGTTTTACAAATACATGTATTTTTTGCTTTCTATAGTTAGCAAAAAAAGTTAAAACATAACACATGATTTTTTATAATGATTTTTTGTTTAATTTCATATGGTCAGAGCAGTATATTATAAAATTCTTTTGGAATAATTTCAAATAAATGAATGGGAATCGATTATACTCTTTACTTGTGTAAAGCAAATTAAGAAGAAAAAAATTTTTTTTCTTTGAAAATGTGAAGAAAAAGATATAATTTGATCACAAAATATTTAATTTTACCTGTGCCAAATTTAAATAGTGATGAAGCTGTAGAAACAGGCTCACTTTTGGCACCAAAGACAAAAGTACCAGCAGAAGGTGCATTAGTTGTAGCACCAAATGAAAATCCAGTACTGGTAGTAGCAGTAGTTGTAATTGCAGAAGATACACTAGCAGCATTAGTTGTTGAAGATGCACTAATTGCTGAATTAACTGTCAAAGATGTAGTAACAGCAGTAGTTGTTAAAGATGCAGGAATAGCAGCAGTTGTTGTAGAAGATGAAGCAACAGCAGCAAAAGTAAATGGAGAACTGGATGCACTGGTTGTAGAAGGCATATTGAAACTTGCAATGCTATCTTTAGATTTTACATCACCAGCTCCTTTTGATGGGAAATCTAGGTAAGAAAAGTAAACAATTAGAAATCCACAGAATACTAATTGTATTCAAATACAACAGGTATTCAGTAAACATGTTTCTAAAAATCACTATATTTTAGCTTAAATAAGAATTTTTCCATGTTATTCTTTTATGAAAACTTTAATTTCTTGGAATTCTTAATTTGGTTACACAAAATAAAAATTATTAATGAATAATAATTGTTAATTCCTACGTTACATGTTTTTAAACAGTAAGGACAGCTGCGATACAGGGGTCAAACTTAATATAGATTTTCTATCTGATGGTGCAGCAGGTCCAAATTTTTACATTCCATATCGTATTTTTTTTCTTCTTCACAATAACACTATAGGTAATTTTATTTTACTAAAAAGATTGCTTTATAATAATAGCAAACCCATAAATATATTATACCTTAAATAAAATATGGGGAAATTGTCACAGTTTTGCAAATTACGAAAGAAAAATAATAAAAAAGTCAGTGAAGCTTTTTTCTACAATAGGAAAATATTTAAATTATTTTCATAATAATTTATAAAGTTTTTTTTCTCCATTTAATTATTATTATTAGCCCTGTGGCAGAATTATTTCGGGCTTTCTGAGACAAACTTCCCTAGCATTAATAATATATTTTTAAGATACTTTCAATTATAAAAATTACTAAATTAAAGTAACAGAAACGTTGTGCTTACAGAAGATAGTATAGAATAAAAACGTATAGAAAATCTTAATTGTAAAAGTAATATTTTTTAAAATTCTAATATTATTGGCACTTTCTTGCATTTCATAGGTAGAAAAACGCCCCAATTATTTCCCCTTTCTAATTTTGTAAATTATTACAAAATTTAAAATTCATAAATAAATTAAACGATAGTAAATTAAAACTTGTACATAAATTAAAAATCGTAAAATTCATGCAGTAATTCCAAAATAAAGATAGAAGGCAAAATCATGCGAATGGGACTAAAATCTTTCTGCAAAAACTCTGCAATGTTCTGCGACGATGTCGCCGCTATTCTGCCACGGGGATTATTAGTAGTATTATTTTTACTAAATGTGTGCATTGATAGTTCAAAAAATAATAATAAAGTAGATGTAAAAAAAATAATGCAGAATCTTGAAATAATATTCCCTGACATTAGTATCAAATCAAATAGAAATTCATATTGATTTCAGTTAAATTAAAGAGTTAAAAGAAATATATAAATATTTTAGAAAATTGCTTTGACTTTGTTTAGTTTGAGTCGGAATTAAAAGATAAAACTTAATTCTTTAAGAGAATAATTTAAGAGTTAGAAAATTAAGTAAAAAAATTTAAGAACTAATATTGCAGTAATTAAATTTAAATTAAGGTTGATTTACGAAAGTCATTAATTTGCTTCCCCTAAGACAGCGGTCGGCAAACTTATTAGCCAAAGAGCCAAATATGAACATTACAGCAATTTTTAAAAAAATTGGGAGCCAAATCTGCTTGTTTAGTAAACTTTTATTACACTAAATAAGTAGTATACTAAATAAAACTAAATTTCATACTTAATAAATATTTATTAATGCGAACAATGTGCTTGCATCTCCTTGGAAAGTTTGAGTAAGCCAGGTTTGTATGTTGTTGTTTTTAATTTTAGGCATGATTCCAAGTTCTCATCAATAAGACGACTTCTCGGTTTACTCTTGACAATGTTCATACTTGAAAAAGTTTCTTCGCATATATATGTAGAACCCAAAAGGGAAAGAGCACCAAATGCAAGCTTTCTCAGCTGATCGTAAGAGTAAGGAATACTATTTATTCCAAGCGTTGAAAATGATCGTGTCTTCCTTCTCCAGGTCATTCAAAGCAGACCACTTGTGCTGTGAACTAAGATGAAATTTTTTCTACTCCAATATTTCCATTTCAACACAAAAACGTTCGAATTTAGACAGCCATGTATCTCCTTATTTTTTAAATCCAGCAATTGTGTTTCAAAGCTACCAATGTCAATTTCAAAAGGAGAAAATTTCAACTCTGTTATCGTAGCATTAAGAGGATTTTTGACAAATGCTAAAGTTGCTCTGCTGTTTTTAAATTCCTGAAACCAGCTGAGAAATGCTTCCCTCATATTTAAAATTATTGTTTTAAAATGGTGTTTATCAATAGAGGAATTATTTTCTTAGCAATGCTTCAGCAGGCTCGGAAAGTGAAACGATGTTTCCCTTTCAAAATCCAGAGCAAAAATGGATAATTTGTTTTCGAATGTTATTACTTTTTCTAACGTCGAAAAAATTAAGTTTCCTTTCCCTTGTAGTTTACGATTAAGCTGATTTAGATGAGACGTAATGTCTACCATGAAATAGAAGAATTTTAATTTATCAAAATAAGAAGTAATTTTTTCTTACCAAGTTTTTTTTAAAATGAAAATATTATTGCTCCTTCCGTGGATATTTGCGCCAGAGCCGCACTTAAGGAGCTAAAGAGCCACATGCGGCTCTGGAGCCGCACTTTGCCGACCACTGCCCTAAGAGAAAGTGGGCTTCAGATTTTTCTTGGCTCAGAAGTTTAACAATGTTAACTAATGAATAGTTGGCTGCAAATAACGCTAATAAATATAATTTTTTCTACCATTTATAAATTTCAAAACTCCAAATATTTTTAAAAATATAATTCCCACAATTATTTTTTGTACAGAATTCATTAAAACGTGCTAAAAAGATCTTACAAAATAATTATATGAATGGTTTATTGGGAGATAAGAATATATTAAAAACTTGCAGCAAATCCAATTTTTTTTTTATTATTGATTCAAAAACAGTATAAGCTAGGAATGGAGAATCCTGTGGCAGAATTTTTACTGGCTTTCTGCCACAAACCTCTCTAGTGCTAATATCTTTCTGTGAGATACTTATGATAATAACAGATATACATGTTACTAATTTAAAGTAACAAAAACATTTGTGTTTACAAAATAAAAAACTATGATTGGATAAAATAAAAACTTTTTTAATTGAAAATGTAATATTTTTTTTATTCTAATATTATGATTAGCTCTATTTTGTATAGGGTAACACAATAGTTATTTCGTTTTTTAGATTTGGTAAATTGTATAAAATATAATGGGATTTGCCTTTTTAAAATTGAAACTTAGTAGCAATAACTGTCGAAAGAACTATTGAAACACGGCATCGATTAAAGAGGATATCAGGGCAAACTGAGTGTGTGGAAGATCAATTTCTTGAACCCGCTGTTCGAATTTCGCATGCCATAACATCAGTATTTTTTAAAAAATCACGAGAATATCAATAATAACTGAGCAATGAAAGACATTGGGGTTTCAAAAAACCAAGTTAAAATTCCTGACAATAATTACAGAAAAAATTATAAAAACACTACACACATTTACAATGGAATTGGCACAAGTTGCGAGCGTTAAAGTGAAGACTCAAATGCATGACTAAAAATTTTCATGTGTGCAATATATTAAAAATATTCTATATATATATATATAAAATTAAAATTTGAAGCCAGTAATTAGAGCATTTCATTTCCCTCCAATACATGAGAAAGGCATCTTTTCAAACTAATTCAACAGGAAAAAGAAGAAAAAAATTAAGAAAATTTCAGAAATAAAAAGAAAATCTTTTACTTTATTTTTCATCACTCTTAAATAAGAATAAAAAAATTAACAGCATCTCTTTCCCCTCCAATGCAGGAAAAAGGAGTCTTTTGAATATAATTCTACAGAAAAGAAAAAACATTTCAAAGATTTCAGCAGAAAAGAAAACCAAAATTTCTTACTCCCTAAAAGAAAAATCTTACTGCAAAAACTCGGTAACATTCTACAATATTGTCGCAGAACGTTAATGTATTCAGGCGTAATAATGTGAATGAATTTCATATGCTCATGAAAGGGATCTTAAATTTTGTTTTATAAATTTTTACTATTGTAATATATTTTTATTTTTAACAGATATGCTAGTTCATTAAAGAAATCTGTAATATCAAATGAACTTTTTCTGTGTTAGAGCAAAAATCATTATCAAAAAATTTTAGCAAAGTAAAAACTAATTTCTGAAAAAAATATTCTGAAAAAGGTATTTAAATGTTATTGAAAATGATAAAAAAAAAATAAACAAAAACAAAAAAATTTGGGAGATATTTCAAACAAAAAAAACTTTTGGAGAAGTGTCAGAATGTTCTGGAAAGCTGTTCTCTGAGAAATTCCTGTTCCCCAAATGTAATAAGCCACTGCGAAAATAGTTTAATAATTTCTTATAAGATGGATGAAATAATTAAACATAAAAGGAAATGATATGGTTATTAGAACTATGGTTTAATTAAGTTATGTAAAAATACAAATTTCTTATAAAACGATGCATGCTTTTTAAGATGAGAAACATTTAAAAATAAAAAAAAACGTAAACATTAATAAACGAATTTAAGAACTCCTACCTGACGCACTTTTATTTTCTCGGAGACTGTCGCAGGATATGCACTTTGCTATATCACCTGAATTTATGGTAGGACAACTAGAACAATTCCAAAGTATTTCTTTCAAAGGTAAATCCTAAAAGAGAAAAACAAAAATTTTTTTTCAAAATTTTAATATCTATTCAACCACAATAAATTTTTTGTGTTATAAACCAACAGAATATAAAACCAAATCTTACAATATTATTCTTGTTGATTTTATCTATTTGAGCAGCACTGCAGGATGCACACTTATCTTTATCACCATTATTTTTGGAGTGGCAACTGGAACATTCCCAAGATGTTTCCCCAGATGAAACCTATAAAATAAATTTATAAATAAAATAGTGCATTACATTAATATTTTATCCTTATGATATGTTTGTTCTTTTTAAGCTCGAAGATGTATATTATATGGATAATTTTTTTCAAATAAGTGATGTTAATTAAGGATATTTCAGGTTTTCTACAGAAAAAAAAAAAAAAAAAAAGGGTTTAACATGTTTCAACATAGATTTTGAAGATGTCTTTAAATTATCTTATACCATCTAAATATTATTTGAAATAAATATTCATTCATTTTTAAACCTATAAAATCATACCTTCAACCACAACTCGTATCATGTGCAAACAAAACATTTTTCAATGAATCTTTTTTTTATTATTCGTTGTTCAGTTTTTACTATTTAAATATTGCAGTACTGTATCTATGCATTAAGTTAGTTCTTTGGTATTTAAATGAGATTTTTATTGAGCAAAAAGTTTACCTATCATTGCATCACTCACAGCAATCTAAAATGTTTCAGATCTATGCATCATTTGCACATGTTGTAAAAATATGCTCTGATAAAACTGCAAAGCTAATTTCATTAAATTTAAAGAAGTTCTTCAGTTTGTTAAAAGAAAATGAATAAGTGAAGTGAAAAACTGTGGAAAGTTAATTTATTTTCTAAAAATATATTAATAAGTTTTTCAATTGTAATGGGTTATTAGTAGGACTGGGCGATATTAGAAATTATATATCGTGATATATCGTCAGTTTTGCATCGCGATATAGCGATGTATCGCGATATAGTATTTTTGAATTTCATTTACTTTAAGGCACAGAAAGTCAGATTTCTATCAAGACTTCATACGCATATTGATTTAAATCAATTTATAAATTTGAAAATATATATGTTTTGCTAAAGAAAGATATTAAATAAATTGACTAAGATGTACAAATCTTACTTAAAATATTTATTGAAAAAATGTGTGTAGATACAGAATGAAATATTTGCACTTCTTTATCGTTTATAAGGTATAAGCAGTCTTAATTTAAGTTAACCCCTAAAACACCCTTAATGAAGAAAAAAAAATTGTTATTAAACAAAAGCTGATTTTAAAATTTCAAAATATATTTTAATTAAAATAAAAGTTAGATTGACTAAAAGCCGAAGTTTAAAATTAAAAATGTTCGAATTTTAAACTAAAAAGTAAACATAAGATTTGTAATAATTTCTTAAAATTTTCGTTCTCTGAAAGATTTCTCAGTTTAAAAACAAAAAGAGAATTTTATAAAGATATCTAGCTGAAATTATTGAAGGAAAATTTAAAAAATTAAAAAAAAAAGTTTGTTAAGAAATTCATTATACACTTAAAACAAAATGTTAAAAATATTTTTTTTTTTTTTAAAAAAAGAAACTTTTTTTTAACAAATCAATATTTGCTTGTACTATTATGCGTAAATAATTACAGAATTATTAAGTTCGATCGTAATGTTCAAATTCTTAATGAAGAAGTAAACACAAGTTTTGTTATATTTTCTAAAAATGATCACGCAAATAACAAAAGATTTCTGAGTTTAAAAATAAAAAAATAAATAAAAGTGAAATTTATCAATATATTTACCTAACAGCATAGGAACAAAATTTAAAAAATAAGTTCGTTAAAAAATTATTTGTATGCTTAAAACAAAGAGCTAAATAAATTTTAGAAAAAAAATGCTTCTTAAACACTATTTTTATTATTATTTCATATAAATAATTAAATTAAATTAAATAATGACCGAATTATGAACGAAAAACAAAGTAAGGCAAAGTTTCTTAATTAAATTCTTAAAAATAAAAACAAAAGAATTGTGATATTCGGTAATATATTTAGCTAATTAACTAATAATATAAAACGAAAATTAAAAAAAAATAATGATTTTACTCTCTAATAAAACGAAGTAGTAATTGATAAAAAAAAAAAAAGATGAATAAAATTCGCAAACTTTTCAAATTCTTTTGAACAAATAAAGTTTATTGACTTATGTCCAAAAAATAAGTTTTGTTTTAACTTTATTTCTAAAAATAAAAACAACTCAAGATTTATAAATTTAAAATCAGTAATAGAAGCCCATTAAATTGTTAGAAGTTTTATCCGAAAGGTTTTTAATAAATTAAAAGAAAGTAAAAAAAATAACCTAACAAATTTATTTACTTTGTAATTTAATTCCTTATGGGTGCCTTAAATTAGATTTCCGATAATTTTCACATTTGAAAATATAAAAAAAAGCTTTGTCAGAAAATAAATAAAAAACTTACCTAATTAATGAAGAAACTTTTCTTTATAAATTCTTTTCAATTGCGTTCAGAACAAGGTTACGACGGCGATCACGAAGTTAATCCCATTGAAAATAATCTACAAGAAACGATTTCAAATCGCGAAGGTGCGAAAACGAACATGTGATATAACGATATAAGGTCTCAAAAGTGATTCTGATTCTACCGCTCATCAGTCAAGGCCGTCTCAACATAACGAAACAATATCGTCTTCCACAGCGCGAGTTGGCATCGGAACGTAAGAGAAAGTCCTTGCGTGTATCGCTATATCGTTATATCGTCTTCTTCACTCGACGGCTTGAATCAGATTTCTCATGTATCGCTTGGAATGAAAGTTGCTGTATCGGTTTGCCGATATAGGCGTTAAATCGATATGTCGCGATATATCGATTTATAGCCCAGTCCTAGTTATTAGAGGTAATTACTAATTATGGGACAATTAAAGAATATACAACGTTATTCTAATTTTAATAATAGGAATAAACTGCAGTAGCAAATTATTTTTCATTCCTTCAGTAATTAATCTCTGATTTTGAAAACTTACTGTCTTTTTTATTCACAAGTATTAAATTTTTTCATACTCTCACTGTTGGAAAATAATACTCTGTGAAAGAGATTCAAAAGCATTTATTTATATATTAATATAGATAATTATATCAATTGTATAATTGTAATAGTATGTAATAGCATTTTAAATCATGATACGAAATTCTATTTGTCAGTTGCTCGCTATTGGTGATTGGATATTTTGTGCTGACGAGTAAGCTTTGTCGTGTAAAATGTCCAGCCTTAAATAAAAATAACCAGATTTTGCCTTGAGTTTGTAATAAAGTGCTTGGAAAACCTTCTAGGCTGAAGGACTTCCAATATTTTTCTTTATTTAATGATAAGTGGATTATACCAGAACCATTGAAATTGCAAGGCAACCCTATGTTAAAGTTATTTCTTTCCTTTCAGGAACCGGCGGGCAAAATTTTTATTTTTTCTGCTACCTTTCAAACTGTTTTTTCATGCCCTTTTTTAAATATACTATAAAAAGTTCACATGCATTATGACAATGTTACTATCAACCAGTTTCTGATGCTTCTCATGATTGGATTAAAAAAGTAAAAAAAAAAAAAAAAATGAATTTAAGGCAAACAGGATATTAAGTACAGGTAAAAATATAATTATTGAACAAAAATACTCACTGTGGATCCAAACTGGAAGAGAGGATTTGATTTGGAGATTAAAACTGGAGGAATTTTTAATTCTCCTGTTGTTTGCTTCCCAAAAGAAGAAGATAATGGAGAATTTCCAAAGATTGGTTTTTGAGGCATATTACCTACGACAGGAGTAGGGTTTTCAGATGATGAAACGGCAGATTTTGGCGAATTAGTGGCAACTGATTTGGTACCAAATGTAAAAAGGTTGTTTGATGAGCCAAATGAAGGAGCGGGATCACTTGTAGCAATTGTCTTATCTCCAAACTTAAAAGGAACATCAGCAGTTGGTGCTACTTTGTTTTCTGAGCTAATAGATGAAGGTTTGACAGAAGAAAGTGTACCTGTAAATAGATAATTTCAGGGTTCATACAGAGATCAGAAGAAGAAATCCAAGGAGTATCCAAGGAGTCCAAAATTTTAAGGACTTATCAAAAATTTAAAAACTTTGTGTAAAAGATAGTTTTTTTTTAGAAATTAAAAAGCAGTTAAATCTTGTTAAAGTACAGATGTTAAGGATTGACATAAAAACCTACCAATCTTATGTTTTTAAATTTGAATACATAAGAAAATCTAAGGCATTTTATAGCAAGAAATAAAAATCACAGCAAATTATTAATTAAGTTTGCTTGTAGCATGTAAAATTATTTGCTGTTATTTTTCTTCTTCTAACTCTTGTAATTCAATTTTTATTATTTTAAAAGTTTTCTTAAACTGCTAGATTTTGACAGCTAAGTCATATCCAGTGGTGCAAGTGGCTAAACGTGGCTTTAGATCAACAAAAAGGAAATTTTGGAGCAGTGAAACGAAGATTTGGAGCACATGTTATAAAAAGAATTAAAACAAGAATTTAATAACAAGAATTTTTGTTCATCAATAACGTGTCTTATTTTTTTCATTTTTATGAAAGTTCCTGCATTAAAAAATTAAGTTTCTATTTGGTATCTTCCAATGCTGTTAAATATTCTGCTATCCTCAACTTTTCCTCAGATAAGAGGATCTGTTCGCTTTCTATATTCGATATGTATTTATTACTTAACCCATCTTTAATATTTTTTCAGCTGTGGCTAAGAGATCCTGAGAAGCCTTCAATTTTTTTTTTGCAAATCAATTTCAGCAGCTTTCAATCTGCTTTCCCCTCAGTTTCAGTGTTTTCACTTTCTTTTTTCTCAACCTCTAATCGAGCAGAATAATTTTTAAATGCAGCACGAGCTACTTTAATCATATCTTTGTCAACTTTAAAGTTATTTAAACTCCCTATTTTGTTGATATGTGACACAACTTGTCTCAAACCATTAATACTATGTGAATTTAAACTTGCCCTATTATCAAGTAGCATTTTGTTCACACTAAAATATCTTTCAACATCGGCATTCCCATGTGGTATGCACTAAACAGATTTAAAAAGCTTTGCTAAGAGAGGATATTTCTCAAATTGATCCATACTTCCGTTTCGACTTAAGACATCCTTGAATTTTTTTTTTTTTTTTTTAAATATACGAAGACTAAGCGAATAATTGATATCACGTTGCTAGTTTACTAGCTTGTTGCCAACCGTGGAAAAATACGCATTAAAAACTATAAAAACAGCAAGATACAATATCAATTCCAACTATCGAGAGTACGAGTTTCCCCACTCCTGAACGGACGTCACTCGATAACGACATGTGACGTCATTGCATTCAACTCCACACGAAAGAAGAGGAAGATTTCACCCGCCCCCAGTGTAAGGGGGCGGGTGAAATAGGAGTGTTTTTAGAGGTAACGTTGAAGAGGGGGGAAAATAAAGCATGTTCAGCTACGCTTCAGGCAGATGGTAATTTGATAAGAGGGGATGGAATTCAAGCTGAAAGAAAAACTTACCTTCGCACTCGTGGAAAAATTAGGTAATTTTGAGTTTGGCCGTCGATCGCAGTAAAATTCGGGAGTTTTTCAAATCAATTCCGGAGGGCGGGAGAGTAACTCAAAATTCGGGAGACTCCCGCAAAATGCGGGAGAGTTGGCACGTCTGTACAATGTTTCAAGGGGGGAAATTTGAGCTTTTAAATTTGAATGAAATAAAAAATATGTTTATCATAAAATTATCTTCTTTCTTTTCAAACAGTGCAGTAGCTTAAGCCAATAAAAATAAACTTTAAAGTAGCAAACAAATCAAATTAAAAATTAGGCTTGATTGAATGTTGAGTTCAAAAGCAGAAAATGTAACAAACTAGCATAAAAGAGTTTTTACATAGAATAATGCTGTTAGATGCTAGATTGCTTTTGAATTACAAAAACTGATGACAGTAAAAAACAACCAACATGAAATTATTAGGAAATTAATCAACACTTCTGCAACTGCACGAATTAGATCACACAATTCACAACTTCAGATATTGTTTGATACTTTCATTTTGTCACTAAAAACAAACCATGTAATTTTAAAATGATGAATCGGTTCTCGCTTTGTGGGATATCTTATAAAAGATTTGAGACATCCCCTAAAAAGTTGTACATTATGTCTTAGAAAAAATAAATAAAGCCGTCGCTAGTTGGTGCATGAGATAATGAGTAATTTACGTTGCACTTTTTTTTTTTTATTGAGGGGGAAACTATTAATTAACTTATTATATTCCATTTTCTTCTAGTAATGTTACATTGAAATATTTTTAGATAAATTTATATAAAATTCATTAAATTTATTACCTTAAAATTAATTTAAGATAATCTTTCTTTTCTGATGAAAATTTTTCTCTTCGGTGATATTTTTAAAATTTTGTAAAGAATTATTGGACTATACTTTTGTTAAAAATTACTTAATTACTTGATAAAACTGTAAAGAATTTGCCACCAACGTGATTTGCGAACCATGTTTTAAGCTCTCTAAAAGAACAATCTTTCTGCATTTAGTGGTAACAATGTACAGAATGTTATTCAGTCATGATTATGGCATGGGGTGCAAAATATGTCCAATCACAGGAACGAGGTTCAAGGGTTATATAAAGAGTTATACAGTACAGAACCCCCCGCTATCCGGAAAAATAAAAAAACCGGAACGAAATTCAATATATTTTCCCGCCATTTTTTAAAAATTTTTTTTTTTCCTACTAAGATTTTAGGATTTTTCTTTCTTTTTTGAAAGATGTTTATCTTACCATCATTTTGGAAATAATCATTAGTGTATTACTTCATGGTTTTTTCTTCTTTTAAAGATTATTTCCAAATTTTTTTTTCTTTTTTTAGTTGGGTTTAACAATAAAAAAAACGGCTTTTTGTAGCGATTCAGAAAACCGGAAAAATCAGCTATCCGGAATAGCGATGGTCCCGATCGTTTCGGATAATCGGTTCCCTACTGTATATTATAGATAGATACACATATATAGACAATGACTTCCTAATTATTGTTAAATCTTGTTGCTAAATAAAATTATTTGTTTTAACAGCATAAGGAAGATGGGAAAGAAAAAAATTAGTTAAATATTAAAATATACATTTTTCAAGCTCATTTTAACATGATTTTAACTCCTTATGATTAACCTACTATCTAAGCATAAAAATATAATTTCTGTTAATGTGAAATATTACACACAAATAAACTTTGTAGGTCAATTTGTTCATACATTAATAGTTCATGAATCCCTTAAGCTTATGAGTGTCATATTTAATTTAGTTTCATAAATTTTTACTTTTCTAATATATTTTTATTTTATACTGTTTAAACACATATGCTAGTTCATTCAAGAAATCTAATATCAAATTAATTTTTTCTTTGTTAAAGCAAAAATCATAATCAAAAAATCTATAAAAATAATCTTTAATCTAAAAAAAAAATAATAATAATTTGAAAAAATTGAATAAAAATAAAAAAAGTTTTGGGGGATATTTTAAACCAAAAATAAAACTTTTTTTTTTTTTTAGTGAGTGGTATTTTTAAACTTTTTTAAGAAATTACTATTGTGAAGAATTGGCTACAAACGTGAACTTCTGTGTTTGTAAAGACAGAGCTCATTCTAGGCAGGGTAAACAGGACGCAGCATCCTGCTGCCCTTTTAGTCAAAGAAATCCACCCTGTTGCCCCTGAAGTAAATTAGCGCCCTGATATAATAGACTCTATACCCTTTTTGCGCTTTCTTTCCTCAATCCTTCTTTGTTTTTTCCCCAAACTCTACTATGGATTTCTTAAAACGTTGAACTTCTGGGTTTGTAAAGACAGAGCTCATTCTAGGCAGGGTAAACAGGACGCAGCATCCTGCTGCCCTTTTAGTCAAAGAAATCCACCCTGTTGCCCCTGAAGTAAATTAGCACCCTGATATAATAGACTCTATACCCTTTTTGCGCTTTCTTTCCTCAATCCTTCTTTGTTTTTTCCCCAAACTCTACTATGGATTTCTTAAAACGTTTGTTATTTTCAACTCTTTTTATTTAGTTTGTCATTGCTGTCAATATATGGGATTTATATGGGAAAGGAAAAATAGCCATTGTTGCACTTGTCTTTGAAAGTTTGCAGTTACTTCCACTATCATTAAATCATAATTTTTATTAATCATTTAAATTATTAAATCATAACTACAGACACTTAAAAACATACATTTTAAATAAATTACTAAGCTAATTAGCCCATTAACTCAATATATATGTTAATTTATTAATAAAAATTAGTAATTAATATGATTGCTTTGCTACTTTTAGTAACATGAAGAAAAAAAATCTTTTACTAATTGACAATGTTTTTTGATAGAACATGTAAAGCCCATAGAAAGAAATTATTGCCTTTTTAGAATAATAATGCCCTTTTTTTAAACTTTTGCACCCTGCCTAGAATGAGCTCTGTGTAAAGAACCATATTAATAAACACGTTAATTACAAATTAACTTTGATGAAAAATGATCAAATGCACAGCACACAAGATAAAATAGCTCCCATGAGATGGATTTTCTACTTGAACCCAAGCAACCCTTACTGTAAATCACATGTGAACAACGCCCTTCATTGATATTGTTTTTGTATTTTCAAGAGTTATCAGAAGATGGCCACGCAAATTATAGGTGGGAAAATAACTTCCCATCGTCATTATAAAAATTATCAAAGTTGGTTGGGGGTACACTTTCCAAGGCCTTATACATGGTTAATACAAATTTAAGATATTTCATTCAATTATGTTGAACTACTGTTCTCCATTCTCAATTTTATCAATATTACTTTTCCTTCTCGATTTGATTTAAATTTTTGAAACTAAAGTAACACTAAAATTATATTAATTTAAAAACTTAAAAATCAAATTTCCTACGGATTGAAATTGTTCTTTTCCTGTACCTTTCTCAAAAATAAAATATTTTTAATATTTATTAACTATTTCATATTATAACCGTCGTTGAACAGCTGACCCAATTTAGGGTTTACGACTACTAATGTTCACCTATGTAGCCTTGTCATTTTGAACCCAATCTAGAATACAAGGGAACTCCTGGATCAAGTACTGAGAGTAGAGGAGTTTTTGATGGAACTAACCCAAATTTGAGTTACATGGAGAGAAAAACCACGAAGATCCCCCACTTTTAGCCTAATTTCAAGGGGAGTCAAACACACGATCAGTCTTCCACTGATGATATTTTATTTTAGCAATGTGGTCGGTACGAGAAGGGTACATAACTCATATATTGTTCCTATTTCCTTACCAGAACCAAAAGTACAGGTTGAAGTTGAGGCTGGTGTTACTGATACAGATGATGCGGTTGGCTCACTCGTATTTAAAGTAAAACCATCAGAAACAGGTTTAACTGTAGTACTAAGTGTAAATCCAGTAGTTGTAGCAGAAGTTGAAGAAGATGCAGTGGTAGTATTTAACAAAAATCCAGAACTCACAGCACTATTTAAAGGTGAATTGAAATTTAAGGTAGCATTAGACTTTGCTTCATTAGTTCCCTTAAATGAGAAACCTGGAGAAAACATTTACATTAATATGATTTACACTCATAAGCATAAATTTCATTTGATAACTTGATTTTTTTTATTTGTAATGTCAAATATTAGATTTGGTGAGCAAAAACATACAATAGAATGAGAATGAAAACATGGAAAAGTTTCACAAAAAAAAAAATCGAATTTTATAAAACAGGGGGGGGGGATTGTGAGCCCAACCCAAAAATCCTTTATAAATTTAAATCATTAATATTTTTAAAACAAATATAAATGCCAAGCATAAATTCTAGCTCCAATATTTTTAAATAAAATATACAAGAATTTTTATACACAAATGTGATTGATGATTTCTTGAAACTTTTGTACCTTGAATTTCCAGAAACTTCCTGATCTAGGTTGGCAAAAAAATACAGATTTTTGCTGGAGCACAATCATCTCTGATAAAATAATTATAATAGATGTCAGAATTTTTAACTTGAATCTCAATAACTGTTTAGTGTTACATACAATTCTAAGACTGGTAATTTTTCACGTATGATATATTTCCAGGTTTTTACCCAACTAATTCCTGCTTTTTAGGAAATTCCAGGTTTTCCCAGTTTACCCTGATCCCTGTATAATGAAAGATTTTTCCTAAGCTTTGCTTCTGAATATTTCAAACTGTTTTTTATAAATCATAGATTTCTCTCTAAAATATTATAATTCTTTGCCACCACACTTCTACATTCAATTAGAACAGGCTAGAACAATTAATATAGTAATTGCATCACTAAAGTACAAATTAAAAAATCAGTTTAATTTTCTAAAACAAACAGAGAATTAGTTACCAGAAAGGTTGCTTTTATTTGGACGCAGTGTTTCACAAGCCACACATTTTTGTTTATCCATTTCATTTCTCACTAAACAAGCATCACACTCCCACGTGGAAGAAATTTGAGGAACCTGAAGAAACATTTTAACAACAAAAATTGGGAAATTAGTACAGTGCTTAGAAATACAACAGGCTGAAATTATAACAAGGTTGATAAACTACTTCAATACTTATTAGTTACAAAGTCATTTCTCTGCAGTTTAAAAAATTCTTCACTTCCTGTAGTAATATTAAATGCATAATTAAGTATTCTTTTTAAACAATATAACTCACATCAATTTGCATGATTGAATGAGGTAATGGAAGGATTAATTAAAACTTAATTATCAAACAATTAAGTTTGCCTTTATTTCAATGACATGAGTTTGGCACAACCAATTACAAATCAATCAATCAATCACAATATTAAATCATTTACATTAATGAATGCAAAAAATATAGCCCTTTGTACACATTGGAAAAATGTACCAGAAAATAAAGAACAGTCTAAGAATATTGAACATTTATAGTCTTCAAAACATTTCCATAAAAATTGCCTATAAATAGAAGGC
The DNA here is from genome assembly GCF_982258835.1 of Parasteatoda tepidariorum. NCBI lineage: Eukaryota > Metazoa > Arthropoda > Arachnida > Araneae > Theridiidae > Parasteatoda > Parasteatoda tepidariorum. Next base: position 118,758,771 of record NC_141757.1, on the reverse strand, counting down.
AGAAGTTAGAAGTTTTTGGCACTGGTGTATTAGTAACCAAAATAATTATCTCGAAATAATAGTATACATATATTAAGCTTTTATACAAATTAACTTTAAACAGCATTAATTATTTTTTTCACGAAAAATAGATGAAGTGCATAATTGAAGAAAACCCATAAATGATAATTCCTCCTTCTAGAATAAAATGTTATAATGGTTTGGTATCTCTCTTAAGTATAGCTAAATCAGATTTCTTTTAAAAAATGATTTCATGCCAAAAAATTTAAGTCTTTTGTCCAAAAAAATGGTCACAAGTAGTTTCCAGCATCTTGGTTGAATTTCAAATGGAATTATTGAACAAAATCAGTCTAGAATACCTTTCAGATGATATATCAAGATATTGCCTTTCAATACAAAAGTAAAAAGTCTATATAGAGAAGACTCCTTTAAAATCAGAAATTTATGCTTTTACATAGTACATAGAAAACTTCTTATACAAAAAATAAGGACCCTTTAAGAGAATTACCTGAGAATATAGAATTTTTAAACCAAATGATAAAAAGATAAATTATAGCATTTTGAAATGACAAATGCACATCATATAAGATTTTGTACTACAGCTCAATTTTTAAATGGGAAAAGGTCCTCACTCCATGTTTTTAAAATCTTGATTATAAAAATTATTGAGTTTTTATCACAAGATAGCTCAAGAATACTGGAAAGTTTAATAGCAAATCCAGTAAAATAAGACAATAAAAAGAGTAAAATATTTTATGCATTTAGTGGACAGTCCCTAAGATATAACTTCTGTGATTAAAAAATATCTATTCCCATCTTTACTGAACTAAACAAATAAAAAGATACAAATTTTAGAAATGAAGTTATGGTAGACAACTCTACATCCACATGAAAATACTTAATTAGTGAATGATCCCTCAGAAAAGTTTAAGAATAGTTGTACTAATTAACTGATCTAGGATTGTGCTATTTTGTTTAAACAGATCAGTGCTAGAACGTCATCGGCCTGCCCATGACAAAGACGATGTCGTTTCACCGAAGAGATTTTTTTTTTTAAAAAAATCAAAAATAAGCACCTTTAAGAATGCACCCTGTTTTATAATCAATTCTTATGTAAGTGAAGCTGGGTTTGAAGGTGTAAGGCTGATCTACTAAGAACCAAGAGTATACAGAATTACAATAAAAAGGAGACAATTCTTTAATACTCACTTTGGATAATCCACTAAAATTAAAGCCAGATTGACTACTTGATGACGCTGGTATACTAGCGCATCCAAAAGCTGAATTTGAGCTAGAATTTATTGACCTTGATTCTTTGTTGGAACTGCCACCTTCATAAAAATAGAAGCGTGCAAATTGTAACATGATTCTATTTATTGATATACATATCATTAGGCAGAAAAAAAAGAACAGCAAATATATTAAAATACTTATTCTGTTTAACAATACACACATTCATCATTTAACAGTAAAGAGCTAACAATTGTTAAAAATAATAAATAAAAAAATGTTTTTACTATAGTAAATATTAATAAAACATCTAATTAGTGAAATGCTTAAACAAGGGCTTTACTTTAATATATTGTGTTAGTTTTAATAGAAAACACATAAATTAATAATAATAAAATGAAGATTTTGTCCATGCATCCCTCTTTTAACTTCAGAACCATTTGCGATAGTAGTGTTTAGAAATTGGAGCATTGATTTAAAGGAGAAATTTCCACCCCCAATCCTAAAAGCATGCTAAAAAATTTCATTTCAATTCTACATCGTTCATAAACGCCAATTAAAAGATATAATTTTTTTATTAGTTGATTTAAATGAAACTATTAAATGATTTTGTTTTAACAAGTATTTTCATAGTTAGTATTAATGTCTGCCATCATTAATAAAAAATGGAACTCATTGCACATTCTTTAATATTAAATAATGTTATTATGCCAGATAACTTAAAATGGTAGAATAGATAGACAATGCCAAATTAATATTTTGAATGTTATTGGAAACTACATGTTTATTTTATAGCTATACATTGACCCGGAGGAAGTCGGCCACCAAAAGTGGGTTTTCTAGAATGTCCCTCTTGTCCAGTCCAAGATATGTTGGGGAGAAGCCTGCATGTTGTGGCACCTGGGGCAGTTTGGGAAGATTTTAACACTACCCTCGAAAGAAAGAGACTTAAGGTGGCCCCAGGCAAGGGCCATCTGATTTTTGCAGTTGCACCAAATGTTGAGTGCACCTCCTGGAGGGGTGCTCTGATACCAGTGATATTTGAGGGGTATGAGCCAATATGGTATATGGTAAAAAGAAAAATTGATGGAAACTAGGACTAATTTTTTTTAAAGAAATGTTAAAGAATGCCATACTATTATTGAAGCAAATGATGCTTGCTAAATATTGCTAATAGCAACATTTGAAATTCAAGAAAAAAAAAGGAATTTAAACACGAAATCGTTAAAGAAATGGCAGATTCATTAGGTAAAGCTAAAAAAATTGCCATACTATTATTGACAACAATGATGCTCATTTAGTTTTGGTAATAGGTTTTAATTGAAATAAAAACATAAGCTAGACATTCAAATGCAAAAATAATGGAAGTATTAATTTGTAGGAAAAACGTGAAAAATCACCATACTATTATTGACGTCAAAGATGCTAAATTAGTATTGGTACTAGGCCCAGTTTTAATAGGCAACAAATATAGGTACATAGTATTATATTAGTACATTTGGTACCCATTAAAACTGGATCAATACTGCACAGTTTTAACACAGAGACTGTATGAAAAGTTTTTTTACAGCTCCTTCAAATTGAATAAAATAGGTGAAATTACAATCAATTTTTACAACCATGAGTTATTCTCTAGCATCATGCTAAATAATACTTAATACAGTTAATCTTTACTTTAATGGGATAAACTACCAGAAATGGGTTTTGCCTAATCTAAGAGCTCTAAGCCACCAGAAAAAACAAAACAATAAAAAAAGAAAATAAATTATGTTAATCCTGCTTGTTATGATGGTGTGCATCTTTCAGACTCGATCGTCAATTTGTAATGCTGTCCAATACTGATTTATTATTTAATTTTCCTTTTCCCTTGGTATGTAGAACAGGTTTTCAAATTCTTAAAAAAAATCCTAGTTATTCAATTTTTTATTAATCAAGTTTATTTAGCCCATAGTATTATCTTCTTCTAAACTGCTTTGAGTTAATCAATATGAAAACCAATGAAACTTAATCAGAGTGCGTAGTCAAATTTTCAACAAAAATAAGCACTTTTTAAGCACTCAACTATTCCAAAGCATCTAAAAAAAATCATAATAAGTATATGCACACTAATAAATAAAAAAAATCTCTTTATCGTTGAAACTTCTTCATATATATGCATTTACAAAATTCAAAATAATTATCAAATACTTTACATGATCATGATGAAATAACTAGTTTCTGACAACAAAAAAAACTCTTTTCTTTATTATATTAACCACCATAAAAACAATTTATCCATAATTTTAAACATATCCAATATTCAGTGAGTCATTCTATTTTTAAAATTAAAAATTACTTTATGTAAAAAAATCCCTTTTATTTCAAAATTATAATTAGTTTAATTAATTAAAAACATTATTAAGCAATTTATAAAAGCATATTAAAAACATTAACAAAATTATTATTATTGATCACACTGAATTTATAAAGATAAGTAAAGAATTAAGCAAAGTATGTAAACTTTAATAAATTCATATTGCTAATGTAAAGTAGACCCTTATAAAATTTCTATTAAAAATTGTTACTTGGTTGAGTTTTTCTTCAATGAAATTATTTTTAAAAAACTTCAATAATTTTGAAATGTAAATAATGAGTAAGCTAAACATTTTTGTCAACAGTAAATTATTATATGGTCCCGACACTCATTTTTAACAAATCAGAGATTATTGAAATCTTTACTTCTATTACCTTTAAATCAAACCATTGAACCATTTTGGAATGACAAATCTGAATAATATAGGATTTTTTGCTGCCTTTCAAATAGAGAAAACCCTTTCCTACATTTTTTTTAAATCTTACCACTAAAAATGATTATAATAATCTAAGCACATTTAGCGAAGTAAAAAATATGTATATAAATCTTAATCAAGAGAAGATTTCGTTAAACCATTATTTATAATTAATTAAACTATAAACACTCAACATACTGCACTGCTGGCTACAGCACTATCTGTTGAGAAATAAGAAAAGTATTCAGAGCCGTTTTATCCATTAGGCACTGTAGGCAACTGCCTAGGGGCCCTGTGCTACAGAGAAAAAAATTGACAATGTTTCTTAAACAGTAAAAATTTAATTCGAAATTTCATTGATGATTATCTTGCTCTGTACATTACATTGGCTGTATTTTAGTACATTTCTGAATGCATTCCAAATTAGATATTAATATTAATGTAGTTAGTTCATATATAATGCAGTAATATAATCACAAGCAATTTTATAGCAGTAATTTTAACGCCGACTAATCAGATGACTTTACAGCAAGAGCAGCTTTTTTAACACAACATGCTTGAAAAACGCGCAAAATTCTACATTGTGAATGCACACTTACTGTTCTGGTACCTACCATAGGTATGTATATTCTATGGCCAAGCTACCAAAGAGTATGTAAAAATAAGGTTGGCAGTACTGGTTCTTTCGTCGCATGACTGGAGAATTCCCCGATCCGCTAAATACATACGCTGTATTGTGTCATAGACAACATTTGTGAAACATTTTTAATGTAATCGTTGAATTTTCACTTCGTGCAATTTGTTTGCGAGTTTTACGGCTGTGAATGAAAAGAGAGTTTTACAGTTTGTGTTTCAAAACTTACGAATTTAGAGCTAAGTATTGGATATTTATTTATAAAGACTGCAGAAGTGCTACGGACTTCGAGAAAATCGGTGAAACGACGAGTAAAAATCCGTGTAGTGTAAACTGAAGTTAAAATTACTATACGTAAGTTTTATTATTTTTTACATATTTTATTACCCAATACAGGACTTGACAAATGTGAAGTGCCGTTTTATTATTCAATTACTTACATATTTTATTTAATTTCAACGTTATCAAATATTATTAGTTTCGGTGTTTATTAAGCAGGAAATTCAATATGTTTGAGCTGCTAAGGTGAAAATTTCATTTCTGTTTTAAACCGAAAGATTATTTTTTTCAGGAACAAAATGTCGGAGGTACCCGTAAAGAAAAAACACCAAAGTGGTTCAGAAAAACGTAAAAAGCGGCAAGAGCAACAAAATAAACTTAATGAACAATTGAAGAAGACACAAAACCTTTTCAAACTCGGATTTAGTCGCGAATCAAAGGAAAAAATATATTAGGAAGTTAGAAGACGGTAGGGGTGGGGGCCCGAGACGAGCATTGCCTAGGGGCCGCGACATGCATAAGCCGGCCCTGGAAGTATTTTCGCCTTAATTTTTTTTTTTTTTTTATACAGACAAATTTGAGAATATACTGGTACGTCTTTGTTAAAAAAGCAGGAGGCTTGGCAGGTATGTAAAGCATGTAACTGGAAGGGGATAATACATTTCAGTTCATGATGCGATACATTAAGGTTATACGAGTTTTGCGTTAAGTGTTAAAAGTACATGTGCATTAACCTGCGTGTTCTTTATATATGTGTACATTCAGGCAAAAAATTAATCTACCATTTGGAAAAGCTTTCGGAACAAAACTAATTTCAGATTTAAAATCTCCACACCCAAATTAGGTAAAACCAAGCACTTGTATAAATGCAACAAAAAAGTTGTCCCCCAGTGTAACTGTTTTTGACTATTTCAAATCTTAAAATGTATGTCTCAGGATTGGACGCCTCTATTATACACATCAATTACCAATCAAGAAAAGTAATTACCAGTGATTTTTCCTTTAGATGGACAAGGTGCTTCACAACATGCACACTTTTCCTTGGTTGCAGGATTAGAAACCCAGCATTCACTGCAAGCCCAGGTCGATGCAGAATTGGCAGTAGCAGTTCCGAACCCAGCGGTTGAAAGAGGAAGAACAGAAGAAACGGGTTTTTGTAACTCATCATTTGAAGGTGTTTTAGGAGAAGATGGTTTAAAAGGTAACATTGTAGCTGTAGAGAATGTCTTTGAAGCATTAGATAAAACCTCCTTGGGATTTTCACAACACTGGCATTTAGTCACAGAATCAGGATTATTCACCCAACAAGCACTGCACTTCCAAGTACTTTCTACAGACTTTGAGTTGAAATTAAGCTTACATTGTGTATTAGAATTGGTAGATACAGTCACAATTGGATTTTCAAGTTCAATTGGATTGGAAAAGGTGAAGGTGTTTGCTGGTTGGTTTTTATTTACATCAGGTTGACTCAAAAAAGATGAAGATAACTGAAACATAAAACATTTATGAAATGCAGTCAATAAACCAGCAATTAATAGGTGTAAATATATAGAGAGAAAGAAATCACATTTCCACCTTTCAGAAGAGAAAACTTTTCATAGAAAGATTCTGTTTTACCACAAGTAAGTATTTTACGCACAAACCATTTTATGCAAGTCCTTAAAAATTATTCACTTAAATTGATATAAACAAAAACACTAATTTGCCTATTAAAACTTATTAGAAATATGTTTTAAAAGACAAACCACTAGACAATAGGTCTTAAGATAGGTTGAATAACTAGATAACAGGATTTTATAGACAAACTACAAACGCAGGAAAAAAGATAAGATTAAAAAAAGATTAGATGAAAAAAAGATTTTATGCCTGTTGAAGTTTTTAAAAGTGACAGTAATACCATTGAAATCAATATATTTTTAATAAGGAAAGTATTGGTAATCATCACTTAAAATAAAGTGCCAGATGTTTTTGGAAATAAAGTCTCAATGTATTTAAAGTAAAATTTAGAAGAAAAAAATTTTTGAACAGATTTGCAATAAAAGAATTACCATATTATTCTAACATAAAAGATTTTAAAACAATTTATTTTGACAGAATACCTTAAACAAATTAATTTAACTGTAAAGGATTATTATATCATATCTTGTACTTGTACATTTATGAAAAGTGAAGTAAATTGTATTTGCAGGGTTGCCACAGTAAAAAATGAACAAAAATAGTTGCTTTTAGTAGCCTCAAACATTAAAAATAGTTGCCTAAAACTATGAAAATAGTTGCCTGAACAGGAACAAAAATTGACAAAAATATTAGCAAAATAATTGAAATTATAGCTTAATTGTCAAATACTATTATTAGGACTGGGTGATGTTAGAAATTTTAAATCGTGATACATCGTCAGTTAGACATGTCTGATATAGTGATGTATCGCAATTTAGCATATGTTCAAAAATTACCTGTGGGAAATCTTTAAATCAATCAAAAATAAATAAAAAAGGAATAAATCTAGTACAAAAGAAAATATTAATTCTAAAAATATTCTACTATGAAAAAAACATTGCTTAGCTTTTTCAATTAAATTAATAAAGAAGTCAAAGTAAAAGCAAACCCAAGCTTTATTTCATTTTTCTTAAATTAAAAATGATTTAAGATTTATTGGTTTAAAAATAATAATACTGTAACAAATTATTTTACGTACATGCATTAAAAATTAAAAGAAAAAATAATATTATTTAAAATAATAAAAAGCAGTATTAACTAATGGTCAAATTCTGTACTTAATAAATGTAAAAATATTTTTACTTATTTATTATTATTTTCATTTTTTTAAATAAAATTGACTAAGGGATTTATTTGTTTAAAAATGATACTGATTATCGAACAAATTATAAAACAAACAAATATTGAAAAAATTTTAAAAAATACTTTAAGTACTAATGTTAAATTATTAAAAACGTCAAAACATTATCACAAACAAAGTCACTACATCGGCCTACTGATATATGTGTTTAATCGATATTTCGCGATACATCGATTTATCGCCCAGTCTTAACTATGCTCCAATTAAATAAAAGTTTTGTACAAATATAAAAGGTATACATATTAGAAAATAGGTACCTAAATAAAAGTCGAATTACAATAAAATAGGAATGTTAATAGAAGGAAAAAACAATTAAAAATTACAAAACTGCCCCTCAGAGAGAACATATAACAAGTACTTTATTAAATCCAATGGAAATTTAAATTTTTGGCTCTTTGGACATAAATGATTGTATGAAAGTTTGCTTCCTTTTATTCAATCACTCATAAGTAAAGTCCATTTTTGCGAAAAAACTTCGCCAAGAGTAAAAAAATCTCCTAATAGTCACCTATTCCTGAAAACAGTTGCTTTTTTGCCTTTAAAGTTTGCTTTCTTTTATTAATGTTCTGAAAAGTAACGTTCATTTTTGCGAAAAAAAATTCGCCAAGAGTAAAATTCAATAAATATTTTAAAAACAATAAATTTGAAAAGAATTATAATTTGACCTTTAAAATTTAAAGGTACCAAATAAAATATCAACTATAAATATTTACTAATCAAAGCAATTATTACAGGAAAATCAAATAGTGAGAGAAGAGTAAGCCAGAAAGTGATATTTATAAAGCAAAAAAATATGACATTAAAATAATTTCATACCTTAAACTAATTTTAAAAAATATGCTTACATTACTAATTACAGGGAGTGTTGGATTTGACAACTCAGAATTTGGTACAAGTTCAATAGGATTAGAAAATGTGAAGTTCTTTCCTTTATTTGAAGAATCACAAGTATTTTTGACTGTAGTTTGTCCAAATGAAATGGTCGGCAGTGTAGTAATAGGTAATGTGATTTCTGGCAAGTCTGTAGGATCAGGGATTGTATCTATATACTGAAATAGAAAATTTTAATTAATAAAATAATCTGAGGCTGCTAAATTAGGTGAGTATTTAATTCATAATTTTGAATAAAGGCATATATTTACTAGTTACTAAAAAATTATTAGTAAAACATGCTAAAATAAAAACAATTTTAATTTTCAAAATAAACATAAAACCAATTTTAGTGAAACTTAAGTCACATGTATCAGTCATTGAGGATGACAAAGATTTAATGATTTTTGTAAAAAAAAAACATTTATGCAAAAGGGAAAATATTTAATTACATCACTCATCCTTGATTCCATCTCATTGGCATTAAACTTATTTTTTGCTGCAGGCTGGTGCTGTTGATGTAATTTGTTTCTCATTTTGCCACCACCACTTGGGAGTGAACTGCAATTAAAAAATCATTAATTAAAATGAGTCATAATCATTAAAATCATAATCATTAATCACAATTAAAAAATCATTTCATTAGAATTAAAGAAAAAGGCATAGAAATTTAAGAAAAACAACAATTGAATAGAAATTGAACATTTCAAAAAATCAATATCAATATTCATAATTGACTTCTTCAAAATACTCAATGTTAAAAAATTTCTGCTATCAACTCCTGGGATTGCAATTGGAAAATTTTTAATGAGGAAAAATACAATTTACACTTATTAGTGTAATTTCTCATAAAAGCAAAAATTTCATTCTAAACACCGAAATACTTTATTAAATTAAAAAGGAATGAATTTTAGAAAATTCTTAACAATCAAAATGCTTAATACATACACCTTTCAGTTAAGTAATATTTTGATACATTTCGGATTTTAATGATCATACATTCATTTTATTTCAAAACATTAGTATAACTTACAAAAAATTGATTCACTCTTTCAATATTTGTGGATAAAAATTAATTTACAGTAAAATATGGATTAAATGTAGTCCCTCCCCCTGAATGCTGTGGAAAACTCATTTTTTCGTGGAGAATGTGGGTATTGAAAGAAGGGGTGGGTATTGAAAGAAATGCGGGTATTGAGAAGGGGTGGTATTGAAAATTACTTATTAGAATCAGTAAAATTACAAAATCAACAGATTTGATGTGATGCATGTCAAAAATATTAATAATCATAGTTATAGGAAATACTAACAATGCATAAAACTAAGTAATTTTACTTAATAAATTGAAAAATAACTACAATAGATGTCCAAAATATAAATTTTAATTAACTTTTAGTAATAATAATAATACTAAAAGACTCTCTGCTTGTTAGACCCACTGGAACAAGAAAGAGGGGAAGACCACAGTTGATATCGGTTGACTCGGTAGAATTTGATTATCTTGCACTTAATGAAAATAATTGGAGATCAAAGATACATCGGAAGTCGTCATGGAGAAATCTTCAGAGGAAGGCATTGGCTCACATTGGGCTATCTCGCCAACTATGATGATGATGAATTACATTTATTATCTATTTGATTTTATGAAAAACGTTGTCATGATCACACGTGCAATTAACAAATAAAGAAAAATAAAACTACAAATTTTACTAAAAAAATTTAATCAGAATCTTCCAAACAATAAAAAAAAAAGTCAGAATCATCATAAAAAATGATGTCTTAACACTCGTCTTAAAATCATCTGTTTCCTGGTTTGTGATATTTACACTACTAAACAGGAATGAAACAAACCATCTTAGATTTTTATCAAAAAAGCAAGCAAAACTAAGCATCTTTGAGCTGCACAAGTTTACACTTATCCCCCTGAATATTTCTAAGAATGCAAAACCCACTTTTGTCCTTCAGGATTCCTTTTTAACAACCTTTTTCCTTCCTATTCAGAATTAATCTTCCTATGAGGGGATGTCATTTCCATTTCTTTTTGACCCAGGTGTGATAAAATAATGTCAATTTGCAAAAGTGGATAATGAAAGGAAATTTTATGCAGTAAATATCTCTTGTTTAAGCTTGTTACAAATTGATTGAGTTAGTTCTGTATAATACGGTATTGTAAAAATTCTGAAATCTGCAGTATGTTTGTAAGATTATCAACATTTATAAATAACCAATCTATAAATTCTGATAATGGTAAAGTAAGAATTTGTCAAATATGCAATTGGAATATAAAATGCATTAACATTTAGCTTTTTAAGTTAAGGGGGGGGGGAGGACAAGTGTTATATACTTACGGCATTTCTGGTGAACTCTGAAGAATTTGAGGCAATACATTTAATATAGAGCTAGTCTTTTCACTAAGTAAAGTAGGAGAGTCCTAAAACAAAACATTAAATTGCTGTATAATAATCAAAATAAAAAGAAGACTAGAAATCAAGATGATTCGTCATTATATTTGAAGTGATAGCTCTGCTTTAAACTTATATTTATGTTTATAACAATTTAAAATATTTTCTGATTGCTAAAATATTTCTACAAATATACATATCATTTAAGATACAGATGAAATGATTATTCTTTAAAATCTTAGAAATGTAATAATTGAGCTAAGAGACCAAAATTGAAATTTAATAGATTTTAAATAAATTTAGCAGATTTTTGAAAAGTAAAAATTTTTTAAATGTGCAGCATTGTAGACATTCTTTTTTTACAATGATTAGTTACAATTTAAATACTTTGGGCATATTATTATTTGGATGCCAAGCTCCCAGCGTCAATGTATATCAACATTGCCAACTCTTGAAACGACACTGTGCAGTCAGCTTAATGATTGCCTTCTTAAATTGTGTGATATGAGGAAAACAAAGCGTAATAAAAGCACTATTGTTTTGTTTCTATTCTATTGTTTGTAAAAACTATTCTATTGTTTGTGAGAGTTGCATCATATTTAAATAATACTTTCTGCTCACATTTAAAGAAACTGATGAAAGATTAATACATATTGTTTCTCACTTGCAGACAATTTTCTTCTACTGCAAAACAAAAGTAAAAATTCTTTATCTGATTTGTTAAGGGCATGGCAGCATAAGACGTGCCACTTTTAGTGGTCCAATCAAATCTAATGCTCTTGCAACGTCATATAGTTGTTTCTTTTTCAAGAAAGAATGATATTCTTATTTATCAAAATACATTGCCATATCTAGGATTCCAGTAAGACTATAGAAATATAACCTTTTTTTAATAAATCGCAATATATCGTAATATATCGATCGTATATGATATTTTGTAGGGATTCTGCTACATTTTAGAATTTCAAATCCATGAGATTCAATGAATAATTCCAAGAATTTTTCATGACTTACCGAAATTACTACTTTCTCTGACAAAAACATAATTTAAAAAAGCATTATAATAACATTAATTGAAATGATAGTTATAACCAAAATTGTCATACTCTGCCTCTTCATATTTATTGATTTTAAACTTAAAAAACAGAGTAAAGAAAGAGTTGAAACAATATGATAGCTAAAAAAAAATACAAAAGCAAATAACTAACTACAGTCAGATTTATGAGGTTATTTAAACCTGTTTTATTTCTTCTTAAAAGTAAGTGTAATATAAAAAGCCTAAACTAGAATTTTAAATTGATAAAATAAAAATAATAAATAGATATAAAAATTCTGAAATCATGGAAAGTTGAAAGATAACTCGCTCTAGAAATGATGTTCTTGCTTTCATTTTTTGAAAGAACACCATAATTTTTAAAGAACAGGATAAAAACATTTTATATTTTAATAAAATATGACTATGAGTAGGGATTTTGTTAAAAATTTGGATATTCGAAACCATGTGAAATTAAGAGGGTTGGGGGTAAATTCCATTTTAAAAATTAGATTTTCAGCAACCTAAATCCATGCCTTTGTATGATTTTTTTTTAAAAAAAATAGTTAAAATCATGACATTTCAAGACAAATTTTGTTCAATACCGAAATCCATGACTTTTCAGGTGCGCAGATACCCTGTATATATTGCAGTATTTATCTATCGATATATCTATAGATATATATTGTAAAAGATAGCACGAATTAAATTTCTGTCTGATGTGTCTAACTCTTAAATTGTTTAGAAAGCATATTTATATAATTTGATGACTAAATAAAACGAAACTATAAGCAGTCGCAGATGATTACTTAAATCATTGACAATGATCTTTTCTTAATTTCAGGGATGAGATTAGCCAAAAGGCAAAAAAGCTGAATTTTCATGCAAGTAAATCTTACGTGCGTGCAATCGTTTAAAAATAAATTCCAGACTATTTAAGATATATGCTCATATAAGACTATGTGCTATTTGATTAAGACTATGCGATGATTTAAATTTAATTATGTACTAATTTATTAATAAATGAATAATTACATCGACACTTAACACTTAGTAAAAAATAAAATTACAAATTGAAAAAATAAAGCTGGAAATTATATTTTTCTTCAGTCACAAAAGAGTCAATTATTACTGCCTAGTTCAGCACACTAAACTACTGAGTACATACATTAACATTTCATTTTTTTTAATAAATACTATTTAATGATTTATAGCAAAAATATCAGTAACATATTCTTATCCAGTTTCGCTGATGTTGTAATGCCCATATATACCAAAAATCGTCAATAAAACAACTGCCACCTTTATAGTAACTAATTCAAGAAAAAAAGAATTCTTAAAAGAATAAAGGATTTTAAAATCATGTGAATATGAACCCCAATATTGGATTTTGAAATCACGTGAATATGAAACTCGATATTGGATTTCAAAAATGTGAAAACACAAATCATGATGGCTAATTTTTATATCGCGTAAATACGAATCACAATGCATAATTTCTAAATCGCGTTAATACGAATCTGAAGCCTAATTTTTAAATCCCGTGTACATACGAAAATCAATGTTTGATATTACAACATCATGAACGAATCACGACATTGGATTTAAAACGAGTGAATACAAATCACAACATAGGATTTTAAAAACGTTCAAACACGAATCGCTACATAGGATTTCAAAAACGCATAAATAAAAATAGCGATATTGCATTTTTGAACCTTGTAAATAAGAATTGCAATGTACGATATTGAAATTGCATGAATAAGAATCGCAATGCACAACTTTTAAATCAGGTAAATATGAAAATCGAGGTTTCATATTAATATACAGTGACGTCTGAATTACGAAAATATGAGCTATCTGGCGGGCAGGTAAAAATGCAGAAAATCTTATTTTTTGCTCGTAAAAGTGGAGAAAATAGCTAAAATTATTACAAAATGCGGAAGGATTGGCAGCTACGTAGTTTGAATTTTCTGTTTATCTTTGAAAATCGGAAAGAAATATAATTATTTTATTTCAGCGGCTGAATTTTTAGAAAAAGCGGAATATTTATTTTAAAAAATTTTTTTTTTTAGAGAATCGGAGTTTTTGATCAAAAGACTGAAATTCGAGAGACAAAAGCGAAAAAGGCGGAAATCCGCTAAAAAGCAGAAAAATCTCACTCCTGTAATTTGCAACAAAGTACTGTCTTCATCATTAGTAAATGTTTTTCCTCTCAAAACAAAACGTCTTTAAAAGCGAAACATTCCCACAACAGGATAATCTTTAAAACAAGTCCAGAATGCGTAAAGAATAAAAACTGATTCTGTTAACTCAATCTAAATGGGTAAGATTAACATTTTAAGAATAGCATTTGTGACAAGACTATTAAAGCAAGTTGATACATTTGAAAAAATTAACAATGTGGGAATGATAGATCCAGGTTTGACTGTATTTTTTCTTTAAAAAAAAGATCCCTATTTATGAAAATAATCTCACTGTAAGTCAAAAATATTTTACTAAAAAAAATCACCTTACCAGTATTGAATTTTGGAATCGCTTCTGTCCATAATTTTTTAATGTAGTTAATTTTGATATAGTACTGATATCAGCAATAGGAGGTCCTCTAGAAGGCTAAAATTAAAAAAAATTATCATAATTCAAAAACTTTGTTAACTAAAAAACTAACTTTATGATCAACTAATTTACAAATCCTCTTTTTTTACAATGAAAATTTGTAACATTCTGTTGATCAATGATGCCAATCAACAGACCTTACTAGCCATAATTCCTACGCTTTGATTAAATTTTTTTGTGTTTGTTTGTGTGAATATGCGGTCTGTCACTAGGGCGCAGGGTTATCAAATGCAACGTCATACTGTGTCTTTTTACAAAAATGCACATATCTTTAAATTAGAATTTGCATCAATTATTAAATCAGACATAACTATACAGATTTATTTACTTTTTATTAAACAATATTGGTATTAACATAATGTAAATTACGTGAGGGTTTAAAGAAAAGTCATTCCAACCGCTAATTGTAATTGTTTTGTATTCATCATCATTCAAATTATATTGGTTTCTTTTAGATGAATTTGCATTACTTATGGACTATGTGGATCTATCATTTAAGTAATGTTAAGATAGTCATTAGATTTGGAAGTTTGGATTTATATAAAGTTCAGTTGTTAGAAGCAGGCATACTCCCTTAGATAGCGTATTGTCCTCAAGATGTTTTATTTTCATTTTTGGATAAAACATGTGGAGAAGTGAGAAATCCATTTGCAGAAAGCATTTTGCAGGGTCATCGATAGAAAGTTGTAAGTCACATTTTTAATGTCCGGAAGGAATCAAAATTTCCGTGTTTATAATTAGTTTCTTGTGAAATAAAGGGACAGAACCAGGTGATTAAGCCTTCTTGATTTGAATACCACTGTAAATTTAAGTTGGTACCAAATTGTTTTGGTTTTGTTTCTTCATGTACAAGAAATTTAATTATTTTTACAATACATATATATATATTATTGTAAAAAGATAATATGGTATTGTTGTCATATGCTATAATACAGCTATGCATTAATTACATTAATAACATTCTTTACATTAAAGGACCACATACAGCTTATTATTTTATGAGAACAACAAACATTATGTTAAATTTATATCTGAAAATTGTAATTTTTCGTGTTTATGTCTTCTCATAGTTATTAGTATTCTGTTTGACCACAAGTTCCAGTTCTGCTAAAAGGAAAGCTAAGGCAGCTATGTTATTCAGTTACATTTATTTCAACTTTATAACTCATTAAAATATCTGACAAACAATGAAATATGATTTATAACTAAATTTATGGTTATATTGACAAAAAAATTTTTTAGTGCCAGCACAAATTTAAATTGTATTTCTAAAATAGTTAAACTGTGGACAAAATCAAGGGAAAATAATATGAATGCTGAATTAATAGGTTTCATATCAATACATGTTTGTTGAAAAAATTTCAATTATTTTAAAATTAAAAATATTTATTAGTATAGGACCAAAAGTTTAGTTTTCATAGACTTGAAGTTTATATATTAAAAAATATATAATATGCATTCAACATTATTTAAAATAAATAATAGGTGTAACAATAAACAAAAAACTTCTTACTCCAGCTGGTGTAGAAGACTGAAAGTTTTTTCGATGTTTAGGAGGCTAGTTTCAAAAGATAAAGAAAAATGCTTAGATTAACATTAATGTCATAGTATTTAAAATTTCATTAAAATAAAGATAAAACAAACTAACCAT
The DNA here is from genome assembly GCF_982258835.1 of Parasteatoda tepidariorum. NCBI lineage: Eukaryota > Metazoa > Arthropoda > Arachnida > Araneae > Theridiidae > Parasteatoda > Parasteatoda tepidariorum. Next base: position 118,742,431 of record NC_141757.1, on the reverse strand, counting down.
GAGATACAAAGATAAATCAATTGGAGATTTATTAGTGTTTGGAATCTTCTTAGCATCCTACAAATTATTTGGATATCAACTTTCAAATCATAATAAAAAACATTTAAAATGAACATACTAGTTTCTTAACTTACAGTCACCGGAGAAGACATTTTTTCTAAGGTTTGCAAAATTCTCCTAGCAGCAGAGCTCATACCTTCATAGCTATCCTTCGGTTCATTTGAGCGATACTTAATTTGATTCCTTAGGGGTTTATCAACCTACAATGAATTTGCAAATAGATAATCAGAAATTGCATAAAAATGTATTGGAATGTATAATATATTCACATTCTTCCATTATCAATATAATTATTGGCCCGTATTATTTTTAAAAGAAGTATATATTCCCCTATTAATATTATTAGGTATTCCAAAATTATAATATATGAAAAATTGCAACAAACTTAATGGATCAGCTAAATAAAGAAATCCAAGAAAGCAAGTGACGTTGACCAATAAATTCCCTTTCCACAACCAGAATAATAATTTTTAAAGGAAATCAATTAAAAAAATTTCTGAACTCTAATAAAAAGTCATAACATTTAAACAGAAATACTACAAGAATTCTTGCTAAATAGTTGTTCGTAAAAACAAAAGGCAAGGCTACTGATGGGAGATGAGATCTGTCAACACAGCTTTTGAAATAACCATCATCTGAAACCCAATCAATACTTTATCCAGAGCAGAAAAGAAAGTGACTAAACATTTATGGACTTTTATAAATGCATATAAGAAAAAAAAAGGCATTTACTTATGTATATTAATTTTGCTGAGAAAGGCCTACCTAGTGCATATGATGACCCAGCTGTGAAATATGATTAAAAAACGAAAAAGCAGTATTTCATTAGATATGTCGCCTCATCATATACACTGCTCAAAATACTAATCTGATTACCAAACGTGGACATCGCACATGTTTTATAAAAGCATATAAAAAAGTAATTTAAACGATTATATAAAAACCATGTTGTTAATTAGAAGGGAGAAAAAATGCTATCAGAGTATTGTATTGCTTGACTATACAATTGAGTAAAATACTGTATAAGTTGACAGGTATGCACATATATATATATCAGTGTTTTCACTACAGCGCGAGAATCTCACATATTTTTTCCTTTTCTAGCATTAAAAAATGATAAAGACCCTCTTTGAGCATTAAAAAATGATAAAGACTTAGACCCTCTTTTGCCCAATCTGGCAAGACAAATCAGAAATTTTAGGGCAATCCATGTTTAAAATTGTAGTAAATTTTTAGAAAACTGAAATACAAATCTTCTGTTATATAGTTATTAAATTAATAAGGTAATTAAGTCAAGTATCATAATAAAAATAGTTAACAAAGCACACCTATCATCTGTTAATACTTTTCAAATTAAAGTCTTTCATCTATCACCTAAATTTTCATTTACTCTAACAGTTTAACATTATTTAATACAGTTTATACCTGGAATTCTTAATATATGTTGAGCAAAAAATTACCTGATAAGGTGCAGCAGCGGGTGGCATTCTTCTAGAGGCTGAAGCTCCACCATATGATGTTTTACCTTGATAAAAAGGAGAAGCCACTTTTCTATCAGATGGCTGAAATAAAGTTTTAAAAAAATAAAAAACAGATTATTAAATGTAACAGATTGACTACATAAAAAACATGAGTGAGAATTTTTATTTATACTTCTTAAAAATTTTTCAATGCATCATTCATTTTACGATTAATCCCCATCACATTTTTTTAGAATTTCTTCAATCACTCTTGAAAAGATTGAAATACAGATAGATTAATTAATAGATCTTGAATGAGTCAAATATTTACCTTAGAGGAACCAATAAATGTGCTGAGACTAAATCCTGGTTGATTTGTCTGCATTACTGTCGGGGATCTCACAGACCTTACAGCTGAGCTTCCCCCTGATGACCATAAAGACATTCGGCTACAGTTAATATCACCTATATAAGTAAAAAGTAATTAATACATATTAGATAATTCGGATAATCTTAGGTTGATCAAAAGGTATTTTTGAGCATCCTAAGTTATTTTACAGAGTTATTATCTCACTTATCGATTTTCAGAGACCTCATACAACATACTTCTAAGCCTTCAGATTTTATTTGGCTGTTAATTGATAAACAGTTCAAAATCAGAGGTTCCCAACTTTTCTTTACCTAACATTCTAGAAATCCAATCAGAGAATGGAAGCATTTATTTTTTTACACAACCACATAGCATAGAGTAAAAGGGTACTGGTCTAAATAACAAGCTTTACCCATTTAAGCACACCATTACTAAAATAATGCTAATATCAGCTAATATAGCATTTAAATATGCTTTGCTACAGAAAAGCAAATAAGAGATTTTTCAGATAAAACAGTGATTAATTTAGTAATTTTAAATATTTAATATAGCACTAACAAAATTCATTTTTAAGATATAATTATATAAAAATAAAATGACACATTGGTTTGGCAGTACAAGTAATACGATGTAGAATAATACGATAAAACAAGTTCAATACAATATATATAGACTGGAAACATGTAGCTTATTTTACGTAATAATAAGAATAAACTATTATTATAGATTATTCAGCCTGGATTATAATAATATAAAATAAAATGTATGATTGATATTCTGTCATAAGATAAATTAAACAGTGCAAGATTAATGGTATGATTGTTAATCTTATACTATTAAGAATCTTATACTATTAGAAAATCTTATCTTAGTTAATCTTATACTATTAGAAAAGTTCATCTTTCTGTCAAGTCAATAAAAGTATAAAGAAAATTGCTTTGGGTTTCATTTATCGAAAAAATCAGTTTGACCCTGAGAAAAATAAATGTACCATCAAAACTGTGAAGTCCGCTGGAAAAAATACCAACTCAAACTCTTAGAATTTTAAACTTAAAATACTTTAGCTCTCTCAAATACATGTAAATGCATAACAAGGTATTATTCTCTTTAAATACAGGGTATCTGCTACATTTTAGATTTTAAAATTCATGACTTTTCAAGACTAATTCCAAGAATTTGTCATGACTTAACGAAGTTACTATTTTCTCCAACAAAAACACAACAATAAATTTAAAAAAAAAAAGAATTATAATAACATTAATTGAAATGATAGATATAACCAAAACTGTTACGCTCTGCATCTTCATATTTATAGATTTCCAATTTAAAAAACAGAGTAAATAAAGAGTTGAAGCAATAAAATAGCTGAAAAAAATACAAAAAGGGAATAATTTTCTTCTTTTTTTCTATGGAATTACATTCTAAAGATACTTTTCTTGTTCATCGGAAGGGAAAAAATACTCCTGATTTTTCTGTTCTCATTTCGGAATAAAAAAATTCGCCAATGACTGGCTTGCCTTCAGCAAAAATTTTAAATTGATGAAATAAAAATAATAAATAATAACAAAAATTCTGAAATCACAGAAGTTTAGAAGATAATTTGCTCTAGAAATGATGTTTTTTTCCTCATTTTTTTAAAGAACACCATAACTTTTAAAGAACACGATAAAAACCATTTTATATTTTAATAAAACATGACTGTGAGTGGGGTTTCATAACAAATTATCATGACATTTCATGACAAATTTTGTTCAATATAAAAATTCATGACTTTCCAAGTGCGCAGATACCCTGTAAATATAAAAGAATAGATGCTACAAAAAAAAAATTACAACATAGCAGATAATTTAAATTAATTAGTATTTATTATGAAATGGAAAAATTGGCATTAGTAATTCTTACGAAACAGTATAGCTTCGCAAGATCTTCTTTGATAAAGGAACGTAGATCTGATTAGATAAATTTAAGCTGAGAATAGTCTTTCCACACAAACTTGAGTAGGAGAAACAGCTTTATTAGGGATCTTTCTTTCAATTTCAAAAATTGCTAAAAACCTTTTCAAAAAGTTTTTAAATTGTAAATAGATATAAGATTCCGCTCAACAATTGCTGCTACTAAATTAGAGATGCAAGACACAAATATTTGGTATTTAGCCTATACTGCTCGATACAGAATATTCATTTCGGACGAATAATGGAAACAAAATCACTCAACTTTTTAACAATTTCAATTGACATATTTTACACAACTTAGTAATACAGTCAAACCCCGCCATAGTGAACATGGCTTATAGTGAACAAAATGTTAGGTTCCGTGCCTTGCTATACACATATAATGTTAATTTTTGTGGATATAGTGAACCAAAAAAGTGAAGAAGTTGGATATAATGAACTTTTTTCTGTCTTCAGCAGTTTTTTTATTATTTTTTTGTAAAAATTTTGAAATTTCTACTTCAAAATAAATACATATACCGAGTTTTAAAGCCATCTATAATGGGGAATGTAGCAATAAGCATTTTTTCTTGTTTGCTTCTTTTATCACACTTTCCCATCCCTAAACAAACCAAGCAGATGTTTCCAACCTAGGCAGATGATGGTGCACCTGTAAAGTGTCAGTGGGATAAATATGCATTTTCTGTCAAAGGGAATGAGTCATTATTGATCAAAGGGTTGGACACTAATACATGTTGATAAGGCCCTCATTTCAACTTATTTTTGCTGTCAGTTCAGTTTTTTAAAAAAAGCCTGCAAACAAGTGCCTCAAATTTAACTATGGCGAGCAGTAAACGTAAAATGTTTTTTGTTGATGATAAAATGGGCATAATCAGAAAAATTGAAATCGGATGCAATCAAGCTGATATTTGCAGAGAATATAAACTATCCAAATCAGCAGTTTGTAACATATGAAAAAATAGGCAGTTAATAATTTCTGCTCATGAAAAAAATTTACATGCCAGAAAAAAGTTGAGAAAAGCAGATCACAAGGATGTTGAATAAAATAGCATTGCTGAAGTGGTTCAGCATTAGAAGAAGCCACAATCTCCCAGTATCTACACAAATGTCGATGAATTTGCTAAGCGATTTTATGAGACTACTTTTTTTTTTGTACTCAAGACGAAGAGTAATAAAAAAAATAACAAATTTTTTGCTACTGCATAATATTTTTCAGTTATTTATTTGAATAATGTATAATAAAAGGGAGGATTTAAGGAACCATTAGTTGAATTGCCTGCGTAATGGATATAGTGAACTCACGGTTATAGTGAACCGAAATGAAGGCCTCTTGAAGGTTCACTATATCACTTTTAATGAAGAAAACTTAAACAATTCTTAAATTTATATTTTATTTAAAAAATTGCCAGAAACAAATTTTTATTTACATAATATTCCATTAATTAATTTTATGAGTAAATATAAATTGATCCATTATTTATTTACAAAAAAAAAAAAAATAATTATGATTTAATATTAATAAGAATTCGAACACAATGTTTGTAAAAGTAGAAATATTTTCATAGAATACTACACTTGGAATTTAAACTAAGGGAAACTTAGTTTGTCTAGAACAGTCTTTCTCTCCCCCCCCCTTGAGAAGGGTTCATTCAATTAACAAAACAATAATGATGATAAACAAATTTGTGAAGGGTCCGATTAAAAGATAAATTATTTTGGGAAGGGTCCGTTTTTATGAAAGGATATTTTGTGAAGGGTCCATTAACGAACCCAAATTTCTTCTAAACAGACCCCTGCAGAGTCTGACTATCCTAATTTCAATTGTTCTGAAAATAATTTCATTCTTAGTGAAAATTTATAGGTGGCTTTCATTGCATTTTCAATTTGTTAATCTTCAAACAAAATTCAGTGTTTTGGATCTACATACAATGGAACCGAGAAGGATCTCATTGTCTAGCAAATGACTAGCTTCTTTTTCCTTCATTTATTTACCAATATGCCAATAAAATGAATAATAACTAAATATTTATAAATGTATATAATCCATAAATAAAAATAACTCAGTTTATCATTATAAAAAAAAAATTCAATTTCTTAGGAGCCTTTTACACAAAAATCTGTCTAACTTCCTTCATTTAAGAAACATGGCTTACTTTCACTATTGAATGAAAACGCAAACAATTAGGTACTTGCACTCCAAGAAGACAATCTATATCCAAATATGTGAGCTAAGACATCACCGGCTAATCTTTATCACCAAAATGGCATATTAAAGTTGAGTTAAGTTTCTCTACATGACTTAGAATGTTAATTAAATACAGAACCGTATCAGATATTGAATTTGCGAAATATAATTCGTTGCTTCCTATTTGATTATGTATTTTATTGTAACCATGAAATATTTTTGTTCTTTGTACCTGGCAACTTTGATTAATAATAAGTTTATGTTCTACGTGGCTTCGTGCCAGTCTTTGTGTAAATACATAGTGAAACAATTAAAATCTTTGTGAAAGAATATAGGCTGTGTCACTTACGAGAATAGGTGCACGACAGGCTTGGATTACTCGAAATAGAATGGAACGAACAGTTGCTAATGGAAACAAATGCCACCTTTCAACAACCCATCAGGATCAAGATACCCACACTACACCACTTGCAGATATCCAATAGTTGGGAAAAATAATTTTTTTACCAGTTTCAAATTACGACACAATAAAGAACTTAACAATATTTTTTATTAAACACAGATGAAAAATTAATTCTTTTTCTCTTCAATATACTATGGTAGAGATCGAAATCCAAAATTTGGTTTAAAAAAATTTTATTTAAATAAACTTTCAGATCTTACAAATATAAATAAATGCATGACTCCCACTCCACAGCCCTGGTATAATAAACAATTACAAAAAAAAAAAATATATATTACTTAAATATCCGGATTGTGAAACAAAAATAATTTTACTTAGCAATTTATTTAAGAACATTTACCAGGTATTTTTCCTTTCTGAGAAGCAGCATCTCTCCTACTTTTTATATCACTTTCACTTAACATAATTGAAGACATACAGTTAATTCTATCTTTGTGGGATACAAGAGAGGAACAACCACTTGTAGATGCTGATCCTTCACTATTTTCAGAATGATCATCACCTATAGAACAAAATAAAATGGAGATTTAGTTTCATTTTCTGAATTAAAACAATTGGTGATTATTGCTAATTAAAACAAAAAATATGAAGCAAGTTTAAAAATAATGAATTTTACAGAGTTGATCTGTTTTTCATGCATGGCAGTTTTTACATGATTCAAAGTAAAGTTTCTTAACCTACAGGTAACACCACGTGAATTATTTTTAATTGAAATTGAGATGGCGCGCACAGTAGAAAAAAGCGTAGGTGTAGTGCTGAATATAGAAAAACTTAAAAGGAGATACATAATAGCAATCATGTAGTTAAATAGTAGTTTATTTTGAGTGTGTTGTGTGTTATGTTGTACTTAGTTTTTTTTTTTTTTTTGTGATATAATAATTGGTTCATAAATAAAAGATAAAAATAGATATTCTGAATATTATTAAACTGAATAGTATGAGACAACAATAGCAACATCAACAGAGATATACAATCGCCAGATCCCTACCTCTGAGGTAAGAAGAACATTTATTTTCTTGCTTATGATTACGAACATATTTTTTTTTTTGTTGAAATTTTGAGCTAAACTTGTTTTACACCAATACAGGGCCACAAAATTATCTTTACAAGTTAGAAAGAAATAACTTGCTCATAATCTATTTTCGTAAATACCTTCTCATACAACAAAAATCCAAGATTGGCCAGTTTTTTTCACAGTAGGAAAAACAGCCCAGTAAAAAGTATAAGGAAGAGGAAACATGTGAAGGAAGTTATCATATCAATTTCTCTCTATAAGTTAGCAAGTTTCTAACTAAGGTAATATCCCCTTGGAAGAAATAGTTTTCTTAAATGCAGAAGAAAGCATTTACTCATTTGCATAACAAGTTGAACATAATTTATTGAATGATTCTAAATAAGAATTTTATTTTAATTCGGACTGTAATTAAATTAATTTTAAAATATCGGATCAAAAACCCAAATCTCTAAATTCTTCAAATAGATTTTAAAATTCGTAATTGTAGTCATTGAAAATAAGATATTCTGAACACTTACAAAATTTTAAATTCAAAACAAAAAGCTAAAAATCGGAGCAAAAATTTTTTCGAAACAACAAAAAAAAAAAACAATTATACTTTGTGCATTTATTGAAAATCGGGTGAGTGTCAAGCATTAAAATTTAGAAAGAATCACCTTAGAAGCTGCCAAACCAACACCTTTCTAATAAGACAACAAAGTTTTAAGTGGATATCTTTTTAATTTTTTTTTATTAAGTTTTAAATTGACTTTAATTTCCTCACTAATATTTTGTAAGCTTTTATGTAAGTACACCTTTCATTTTTTCCTTAAAATCTTATATATGGGTCATTCTCACAAAAACAGTCATTTTCATGTCCCCAGTATATTTTATGTTTGTTTTACAACTTACGAAAAAAAAAATTTCAGGGAAAGTGTCCTTCAGAATGCAAGCTAACGAAAGAATAAAAATAAAATTATCAATTTTTATTTTTTATTAATTTTAGGTAATAAAAATATACCAATATGTCATTCCCTCACTTGTCCCCACTGCTGATTTAAAAAAAGAAAAAAATTGTTTCTGAAATAAAAAATTTTTTTTTATAAATTTGTGTTTTTTATTTGAGAATATTGAAATATAGAATTCAGAAAATAAATTTTAAATTTAATTTCTGATAAAAATATTAACACAGCACTATTTTAAACTTTGTCCCCAGTGTTTCGCGTCATTCCCTCACAACAATGTTCTTATCACCTGCAATCATCTTAGAATAAAAATATTTTAATAAAAACTTCAGAAGTTAACAACTGGCATCATAGAACAAAATTGCAGTATGTTTCCATCTTCAACTTAAAGAAGCTTTGCTGTGGAATAAATTTGAATGAATCAAACCAGGTAAAATTTTTTACATTTGTCATTCCCTCATGTCGTTTTTTAGAGTAAAATAAAATGCAACTTCATTGAGAAAGTGGATAATTATATGTTGCTTTCTTGTATGAATATAATTGTATGTGATTGACTTCAGAAATTAATAAAGCCTAACTGTTATTTTTAAATTTTATTGAATTCGTCATTCCCTCACTAGTGTATAAAGTGAGGGAATGATTCAAGATGAGTATATTATTAAATTTTTTATTTGTTCAATCGTGCCAGCCAATTTTATTTCCCAAACCTGTAAAAACTATTAAATATATAAGACTAAATTATAATAAATATTAAATATACTTAGTATGTTATCATTTTCAAACTTTAGGTAGATGTAACTTAGATAAAAACATGTATTAAAATAAAATATCATTCCCTCACTATTAGTGTCAGTCCCTCACTTTTTATATAGTGAAAATAATTAATTTACTTATTAATTAATTTGAAAAATAAATTTAAAAAATTAATAAACTGATTTATTAAACTAATTAATTTATTTATTAAATTAATTAATTATTAATTATTATAAATTAATAATTATAAATTAATTATTTAAAAAATTAATTAATTTAAATATTAAGTATAATTTATAGGATATATACTTTCTTTATAATGCCACTACATATTTCTAGTAATATAGAAAGTTTCAGAGCTTTTTATTCACTTTAGTTTTTTGGGATTTTATGAACTGAAAAATGACAGTTTTCGTGAGAATGACCCATATATGAATACATTGTGACACAAAGGGAAAAACAATGAAAATTTTATTTGCAAAACATCGATATCTTGAATATAAATCACGATATTGGATCTTAAAATCGTATGAATATGAATCGCGATGTACGCTTTTTAAACCATGTAAATACAAATAGCAAACCGTAACTTAAATTAGGTAAATATGAAAATCGACATTTGATATTCAAATTGCGTGAATAAGAATCGCAATATAAGCTGATTTTCGGTGCAATTTCAAATTTAGTTAAAACGGCGAAAATTCGACAAACCAAAAGAATTTGCGGAATTCTGCCCATTTTCAGAAGAATCACATGAATTGTAAGCGTCTCGTTAGCGGGAATCAGCAAAACTTCAAAATTAAATATTAGATTGAAGAATTCCGAGAAAATTTTGACAGATAAGTTTTTGATGAGCGAAAATCCGAGAACTAATCCGAGAAAGAGACTCGGAATTCCATGATATTCCCAGAAAAATCATCGCATTCAGGAGAGAAACTCCAGAAATTTGACATGTATCTATAGTTTAAATTAGAATAGCTGTTATCAAGGTTAGGTTTTTGATGTCTAAAACTGATCGATACCATCAAAAACCTAGAAGGATATACAGAAACTCGTGAAGCCTGTGAAGTTTCTTCTTTAATATATTTGAAATATTAAACTTAGATAAAAAATATATATAATCAGGGGTCTGTCTAGGTTTTTCTGAGAGGTACCTATTTTGTGAAAATTTAGACATAATTTGTGAAAAATTAAAAATTATATTATAAAATCAACACAAAAATATCAATTTATCGTTTTTTAAGGGATAAAAAAATAAAATTGTAAAAAAAGTATTTTGTGAAACTACCGTTTTTCCTAAAGTTGAATTTGTGAAGGTACCGCAAAACAGTAGTAAATTCGACCTGTACGGACATCTGATAATAATCAATAATAAGTAGAAATTCTAGCTCAAAATATACACTTATTATAATTTCGATGAGTTCTCTGTATATTGTAGTTTGAAAATATATAAATGTATAAGATTTTTAGCTGTCATAGATTAGACTATAATCAAAAATTAAAGTATATCTCCATATTGAAACAAAATATAAACACTTGTAATTTTAGATTAATACACCAGCAAAATTTTAATAAATTGAAACACTATATGCCATAAACAGTATCAATGATGTTGATAATCAACACATAAAAAAAATCTTTGACCCAATGTTTTTATTCAGGGTCACTAAAACTTTATTCAGGGTATAAGCACTAAAACTGTCAAAAATTGTCAAAATGTCAACTGTAATGTGTCAAAAAATTTCCAAACTTTAATTTAAATCAAGCCAATAAATTTAATATTGTATTCTTTCAGATTCTTAATTCACTTCAAAAAACAGAAAAGTTTTACACTATCACTAAAGGACATATCACGGAACAATATTACTATCTCCTGATTTCTTTATACAGTTTAATAAATTACATTTCCTAAAGAAAGAAAGATGTTATTACAATATTCAATTTCCTATAATTAATATTCCTAAAAACCAAAAAAATATCAGCAGCAAATTGAAACATTACCATTTAGGATTACAGACGAATCTTTGTTTTCAATTAAAGAATTCTGCACATTGCTTGATGGTATATGGGCAGACGCCTGACTATAAAGATTAGGTCTCTCTGGCACTTCTAGCCATGTCTGAGTACCCGCACTTAAAAGATTAGGATTTTGATCCAAATTCAGTCTTTGTCTTTTGCTACCATGAGTAGAGTTCTGAATTGAATAGTCCTGTTCTTGTGATGCTTGACTAAAAACATCTGTTGAGCAACCAGGCACAGAATGTTCATGTAATTTCAGTCTGTTAATGCCCCGAGAAGGGAGAGATGAAGTATAGTCTATCTCTCGGGTAGGTTCAATATGCAGTGAATTGCTAGAGCACCCTGGCAGAGAATGATCACTTAGTCTAGGCCTTTTAGCACTCTGCAAAGTAATTTGAGGCACAAGCTCTGGTTCTTGTAGAGCATCTTCATTGTCACTTGAGCTGCTGCAATCCTCTTCTGTTACTGAATTCCAAATGGAAAGCCACGGATTTAGAAAACCTTTTACTTTTGATGCAACTTTGTCAAAAATACCCTGAAATAGAAAACATATTAAATGAAACTTTCATAATAAATTAAATAAATACAAAAGCAATAAAAATATATAACTAAAGTAGAACCTCAAACAATCGCTTCCCAAAGGATATCAAAACGTGAAAATATGTATGAAAATGATGAAGCATGGACTTAGAAAATAGATAAATTCATATTTCACAAAAAAAACGGATGATTAGAACATATTTAAAATTTCTGGAAATTTTAGTTCGAACACCTTCTCTTCTTGGCACAGATAGCACAAAGAATAAATTTTTGACATTTATAACAGATTGCTGTTCATTTCTAGCAATTTAATTTAAATACAGAAAGCTCCTTATTATTTCAAAGGCTCTGAGGCCTCCCGTAAATGTTTTCACATGTTTTATTCAAATTCACTTTCCTCATCACTATCTCATTGCACATCTTCAGTTCCTGCAACCATTTCTCTAATTGAAAACACCACAAGTTTCAACATTTTTATCAACTGATGTATAAAAAAGAAACATGATATTTGATGGGTTTGTCCTGAACTGCAACAAATCCTCATTTCTTCTTCATCATTACAAGGAGCATTCTCAAAACAAATTAAATTCAATAGTTTTTTAGTATTTGGAAAATATCAGTATAATTTCTAAATGATGGAGGCGGGAATATGCTAGTTTTTAAAAGGGTAACGTGTTCTCCCCAAGTAGTTTTAGAAGGGCGTACTGCACTGCCTGCTTTTTTAGCCCTATAAATGCATCTTACTTGGCCTTTTTCTAAAAGTAAGCCGCCACCCCTTAAAAAAACTGCCTTTTTATTCATATTCCATTTTAAAAGCTTAATTCACTCTTTAAATAATAACTACGCACTGGTAAAATTACAAATGTTTATAGGTTTAAGTCTGATTATTATAACAAATATTTATTTTGCTAGTATTATTCTCAACTGATTAAATTTTTATAAGTTTCCCTTTTCAAGAAGGGAGGTATATTAATGAATTTTTTAAAAGATTTAATTTTAAAATTATTTTTTTAAATAAATACCTTTTTTTTAAAAAAAATTCAACTTTAAATGTTTATTGTCCCATAATTTCAGTTTAAATTGTACAGGGTTGGCAGGTTTTTGACATGTGACAGTTTTTGACAGTTTAAACCATGGTTTAAACCGTCACGTCAAAAACCTCAATGTCAAAAACCTATATTCATATGTGAAATTTAATTAATACATAAAATTTATATATTTTTTTATAAAGGATAGTGTTTCTAAATATGTTCTAGAAAAAATAAATTTAAAATTTTGAAGAAACACTTATATTTTGAATAGTAACAAAAATCTTGTACTTTTGAAAGCTCACATCTTTTGTAATATTATGTATTCATTTTCATGTGTTATTGAAAATCTGCAGTGATATTATTAAGAAATTTATTTATAACCAAATTTAGTGTATAGTATAGATTATACTAAAAAATAGACATTTTTAAAGATAAACATTAGCAGTTTTGCACATTAGACATCTTTTAAAGAAAAATCTTTTTAATATTCTTTTAAATCTTCTTAATAATCTTTTTAACATAAGACAATACAAATTTAAGTGCTTTCTGTTAAATACACAGAGTAGTTAGTGTCGATTTACAGTATATTCAGCCTATTCATTTACTATGCTGAAAATTTAGTTTATCCAAATACTTGTGAATTTCATTTTGCTGAATACTATATACATAGTTTTGTTGAATATCTAAATATTCAGCTGTTGAATAATTACTTCTTGCTTTCAAGATATGCATTATTTGTATTCTTAATACAAGTGGGGGAAAAAAATTAAGAGGTAAAAGTTGTTTTAAAATGATAAGTGCAATAATTATAAATAAATATAATAAACAATATGAATTATATTTATCATTATTCACAAATATAACTACTTTTAAATTCAAATTAACATACTGGATAATAAAGATATTCGGTATAACATTAAAAAATTTTTTCATACACTTGTATCAAGTTTGTATTTATACAACATAACTTGTAAGTTCCTTATAAATATTAGTTATATGTTCCCTATATGTCAAAAATGCATAGTAATAAACTTTTAATTTTCTTAAGTATCAAAAAAAAATTTTTTTTTTTCAAAATATAAATATTTAAAAAAATTTTGTGCAAAATTTTTCTGCACATGCATTTGAATATAAATTTCTGAGATTTTAAATCTGTTATTTTACCTTAATTTTAATTAAAAAATATTTTAAAACCTGTTGATTACCTATAGTATAATTAAATTTCAATATAATGCATGGCAACTGTTGGTAGTTTTGAAGTTTATATATTTTTTTTGGCAAACTTTAGTTTTTGACATTTTTGACGGGTTTTTGACGGTTTAAACCAGTATTATACCCTTGTCATGTCAAAAACCACTTTTTGACGTCAAAAACCCAACCCTGAAATTGTAGAAAAAAAGCTTTCAAGTTGGTATGGACCGTTATACATCCGATATGAGAGACCATTATAAATCTATTTAATTATTCCAACCTTAACAAATTAATAATATTAACAATGATATTAACATTTAATTCTGAATAAATAAAAAACATTTTTTATATTTATTATTTTACAGTTAAAAAACATTAAGTCTTTCTTACTTTTTATCTTCCTTAAATGAACAAAAATAAATTTAAAAGAGTACAAGAGATTCTTATTTTATTCTGTGCAACAATAAACTAATATTTTACCGCTAAACAACATAATTTACATTTTTGAATTATAAACAAAGACTGACAAAAGTTGTTAAATTTTAGGAGCAGACTTCTAGAATTGTGATTTTATAACATTAAAATATATCCATTGATTGAATTTTTCTGGAACAAAAAAAAATTTAAACTTTACTTCCCAAATATTCCCTCTGCTTATAATAGATAGTTTAATAATATATATATTGAAAAAACTAGTCATCAGGGCAATTTTTCCAGCCGCCCAGCAACCTAGCATGAGAGATTTGTCAATCCCACACATTAAATAATCTTTGAAGTTAATTTACTTTCATCCTATTTTAAAAAATAAAAAATTTTCTTAAATAATATTAAATACCTAATTATACAAATCCTCTCAGACTTTAGATCATATTTTTGAATTAGTATTTAGACAATATATAATGTACTTTAAATATTTAAATATCATTGATTATAACATTATAATTGCAGCAAATATTACAATTTCATCTTAAAGAAAATAGATTGAAAACAATCCAGAACCACAAAAGATGGTTTTGTTCAAGTCTAAAATGCCAGGAATAGTTTCTACTTTAATAATTAAAAGAGCAGAAATTTTGAGTGTAGAAAATATGATCATGATTAAAATAAAAGCATCGTAAGTTTCTTACAAATGTTGTATAAAATTATAGAAAAAACATGAAATGTATTTTGAATCAATTATCAAGTATGTCAGAAATTTAAAAGTTAATCTTTCAACTGTTAATTACATCAGGTCAAGTTTTAATTCAAGTTTTTTAGAATTTTGATTGAATTGCAAAGGATGTAAAGATTTTTTAATAACATTTTAGAGCAGACAAAAAAAAAACTTATTTCATTTTATAGGACATTACAAATTTTATACATATAATGATTAAATAAAATATCATTCTTAGATTAATTTATTTCAAGGAAATTGTTTGTTCATTACTATATATTGTACAAATATCAAACCAAAAACCTTAATTGTCATGGGTAGTTGAATTTACTTTGAAATTAATTTGTCATTATATTCTAAAATTGTCACATAAAAACCTACCTTTTAAAAAAAATAAGGTAAATTAAATTTAAAAGAAAAAAAAAACTTAAGCAAAAAAAAAATTATTTTGCAATTAGTTTTAACAATGAACCAGATATTTCTTGGGTTAAATCAAACCTTTCACTTTTACTTGGTAGTTTTTTGTTTACAACTAGAACAAGCAAACACACCTGAATAGAGGCATACTAGGCGCTTAATGCAAATGTCTAACGCATGTCAAATTTTATTTACTGCTTACAAATTAAGATTTAAAACTTTTATACAGGAAAGATCTTATTTGGAAACAAACTTACATTTTGTGCAAGCCTTTCACTCTCACTTACAAACAAATGATTATTATATCCTTATTTTCTTTTTACAAGTCAAGTATTCATACAGGTAAATGTGAATAAAATATGTAAAGTATAAAATTCGTAAACCAGAAATGATATAAATACTTAGCAACTAAGTAAATTTTAAATTGGGTTATCTTTTCCTACAATATTAAAGGTAGGGAATGACTGAAAATTTTTAGACATTAAAATGATTTTTTTTCCCGGTAAATAATACTTTTTTAAACATTCTTTAAAAAAAAAATTCACAATTATAAAAAAAATGAGACTGCGAAATTAACCAAAATAAGCTACAGTTATATTTTTGGCAATTTACGGAGCTGAAACCGATCCCTTAATATGACTTAATGCCGAGTAAATTATTTTGATTTCTATAATTAATTCTTATTAGAACAATTTAAATTCATATCGAATGTTCAAGAAAAAATTAAGTGCATTCTTCATAATAGTTCAGCACATGTATGAAGTTTTAAATAGTCCTGAATTTGATTACATAGAAAATACTGTAATATTGGAAATTTTAAAGCACAACATACAATTCTGTGAACACTTTCTTTAAAATGGATCATGTTTTAAAACAACGAGTAAGAAACTAATTTGAGGTCAAATAGTAATATAATAGATTGGTGAGACAAAAAAAAATAGATTTACTTGGTTAGAGCGCTCATGTGTCCTCGAAGAGTTCTTTTTACGCTTGTTGTGAAGCGATCTTTTATCCATTTCAGAACACAATGTTTCTCGGTAATAATTAAAATTGAGTTAATTTATTGTTTTACTTCATAGTTATCATAATTTTATTATTTCCATCAAGTTAACATTCCAACAAAACGCACTAGCCTTAGTAAACATGGCGGCATTGATAAGTTGAATGTGATTGGTTGAGAAAATCTCATGCATCGCTTCGAGCTATTGCGCAAGCCACATTTCAAAGAGCAAAATGAATTTAAAATGGGCCGCCGTGGACAAGGAATTTTAAACTTCCCTCATGTAGTAATACTATGGCAACATATAGTAATACTCAACGATTCAGCCCGCGTGGTTTACGATTTTTGTAGATATTCGCATAAGAGTAAAAGGAAGTGAAGCTCTGTTTTATATGGTGGCAATGATTAAAAGGTTACTATTTTATTTCTAGTGGCGACATTATTTGCGGTTTCAGTCGCCAGTCAGTGCTTATGCCCAGCATTGCGCTTTGGCTCCATTGTTGTGTAGCAGTTCATTGTAGCACGTGTAAAATTTGATATTGATACACATTGATTTTATTAATTTTAGTAATTAAGACTTGGAGAATCTATTAAATCTCTTATGGTAAGTTTATTTATAAGTTTTGAATTTGAAAAATATTTAATTTTTATGATGTATTTGTTTATTAGATCACGTGTTAAATCTTATATTTGTAAAAATTAAAATCGCTCGATTATTGATGTAGTTAAGTGTTTTTTTTTTCTATGCATGTGTAAATGTTGAATAAATAACGTATAGCAAATATAAAGAAACCACGATTATATTTAATTTCGCAAGCATTAGATTCATGTTATCAAATCTGTTATGGTATGTTGTAGGGTTTTATTATTTTCAAAAGTTTAATTTTTTCTTTGGATTTTAATGCAACATGTTATGGTACATAAATCTACTGTGTTGTTTTTTCGGATATCATAATTTATAACAGAATGTTATAGCTAAATGTGTTCAGATGGGGGGCATGCATTTGCTTACAAAAAACATGTGATCTGTTTAACTATTAAAACATGTGGTGTAATTTATAACTCATTATTGTATAATACATGTAATATTGTATACATAATTTAATCATTTAGAAGTGTTATTTAAGCTCTTAATTCTGTTTCATTCATTTAATGTTTTAAAATTAGCTACAATTAAATTCAGTGTAGTAAAATTAAATATTTAAAAACATTTATGTAATTTGAATGTATGAGGAAGAAATACTTGTAAATGAGAAGAATTTAATTATTAACATACTCTGTGATCTAGTATTTGTTTCATAAGTATGTTATGAGTATTTCTTCTAATATATAATTATTTTTGTCCTAAATTTTCATTTAGATGAAGGCTCTAGTTATGATTTGGAGAATCAATGTTGAAATATTTGAAACCCCATCTTCCTGATGTAAATACTGGGTCAAACGTGCAGCTTGAAAGCTTTCCTGGATTTAAAATTAAAGGTTTAATGGAGAATATATCAAGGAGTTTAGTGCATTTGATGTGATTGTACTACATATTGGTAAGTACCTTGTCTAATTTCACATAAATTTGCTATGATTCCTCTAGACTTACGAAATTAGGGGTCCTTAAGACTTTAGATTTCTGAGTTGTGTCTTAATAAAAGATAGTTCCTATTTAGAATTTAAAAATTCTATTTATTGATAGACTAGAACTGCAGTTCCCAATTACCTTTTAGTAGATCTCAGTAATTGTGTTAATAAAAATTGGTTTTCTATGAATAAAAAATATATAATTTTTTTAGTTACATCCTAAATAGATAATGAGAAGGTTCCTGAAAATTTCTGTATTTTTTGTTCGGCTTTTCAAATTGAAATAGAATAGCTGAATTTGTTAAGAAAGAATGTGATTCCCTAGCAATCTTTCCAATTTTTATATACTTTTTTTAGCTTCCATTTCAATGGAAACCATATTTCTCCCTATTTAATTCTCAGCTTTTGTATATACACCAAAAACTCCAGGGATGTGCGTTCAACTGCCAAACACGAATTCTGAATTGTAGTTGTTAATGAATCAAAAAAATTTCATTCCTCTTATTTTATATTTTCAAAATAGAATATACTTTACTTTGTTAATACACTCACTATTATCTTTAGATATTATTTTTATGATGCTGGGGTTCTTTCCTACTATATTTATAAAGATTTAAAACCGCTGTGGTAGAAGCAGTTTTTCATAATCAGTTTAAGTATTTTGTAAATAAATAATGTTGGTAACTTTAATTTCAGGTTCTAATGATTGCTCTGTGGATGGTTGATCCAATATAACAGAATATGAAAAATTGCTTTAAGAAATTTTGTTGAACAATCCTGGTTGCAAAATTTTTATCACAAATGTAGAAATATGGCAGTAAACTTAAATAACTTTGAATAATAAGTTTTAAATGGTATAGTATAGAAAAATGATCATAAATGTTTTTGCCTATTAATTGTTGTTTTAGGAGATTTATAAATGGTGTTCTACTGTATAGTGTCATGACCATTTTAACCAACAATAAGTTGTAGTGTCTGAAGATTTTATAAGATCCATAACATTCTTTATTTAACCTTTTTTGATAAATTTGAACAAGTGTGCCATTCTTGTTTAAGAATTTTATAAAATAACGTAATATAAGGCATAAGATATCTATAAAATGTAAACCTTTCTTCCCTTCATCTTTTAGGATAGCATCTAAAAAAATTTAAAGATTTAAGTGAGAAAAAGTATTAAATGGTCATGGCACAAAAGGAATATATGCCTCTTGGGGAACCCGCCTTGCTATATGCTGTTAGGTTGTTCCATATTGAGTTAAATTATGGTGTACTTATTACTTGTTCCTGGTTTTCTATTTATAATATTATATTTTAAAAATTTTAAACCATAATCACTGTGGTTTTATAATCAGTTTTTACATATGCTTTTGGAACAACCTAATAAAAGGGGTCAACGCATCTGTGCAACCATACCTCTTGAACAGGGCTGTATTTACAGTGTTAAAAGTTTTTCATTTTAGAAAATTTCAAAAGTAAAATGAAAATAAATATTTTGAAAGTTTCACTTCAAAAAAGCATAGAGAGTGCACAGCCCTGCTCTTAGGTGATGTGGAAAATGGTTGTTATCATGCATGTTTTAAAAGTTGAATTTCAGGTTTGTTCTTTTCATTATTCTGAGGAGAGCCTCAGAAGCCAAATTTACGAGCATTTACTTAGCCTAGTGATGAAAAGTTGGAGCAGCCTGTCATTATTAAGCATCTTGTCTGTCCTAAGTGATAAAAGTTGGTTCAATCAGCTGTATATTCAAATCCATTTAATTTTTTGAAAGAAGAGCCTGTTATAAACTTCAGTGTTACCTTTTAAAGGGCAACATTGTCTCTAAAATGTGTTTGTATGTCATATTTAAGCTGTATATAATAAAACTATCGTGTTTTGTTTTTGTTCAACAGTTAGTGTGTTTATATACATGTTTTTTAATAAATTTTCAATCCTCACACTGCATAATTAATAAACTTTATAATAATGTATCATGTAAGCAATCCACTATTTTTTGCACATATTTTTTTTTCAAAAGAGAAAATGTTTAGTTAATATTCTATCTCATCGAAACTTTATTAATCATTTTACAGAATTCTAACTGAAGAAAACTATTTATATTAATAAATTATGTATTTAGAGTTTCTAATATCAAATTGATACTTAACTTAATATACAGTTTTAAGTAATGTTTCAAAAAAAAGAAAGCCACATTTTCATTACCTGACTAAGGCTTTACAAATAACTATGTACAAAAAACTTTAATCGTAATGACGCCGCCTTGCTCAATGTTGTTTCATATATACAAAAGTTAAAAGTATTTAAATCTATGCTCTGAAATTAATTAAATTTAAACAAAATTACCCAACATTTTTGTCTTGAATGTTTTTTTTAATTCTAGAAATAACTCTCTGAAGATTATGTTTCCTTAGTAATTAAAGGATTATTATTGAACTAATGTGCATGCCTATAAAATCTTGTTTTAAGTTTCTAGTTTTTTTTTTTAATTTTTACAAATAGCTATTAGAACTAGTGATTTCTGAAAATATATTTTAAACACTTGGCACTGTTGGGAAATTAATTTTGTAAATTTTTCCCTGTAATATATAAATAAGTTTTGTTTTATTCAAATGACAATCGAATCTCCAGTATACAAAACTGTTCAATTTTGCAAACTGTTTAAATTTTAATTAAGCACTAATAAAAAGAAAAATTTATGCAATAATCTCTTAAATAATTGAAGTTCTAATTCAACGTTCTTCAAAGACTTCTTAATTTTTATTTTGGTAACAATTCCTCAATTTTCAGTATCATTATAATTGATAGAAAAAATTTTTTAATCTTACAAAAATATTAGATACAATAATTCGTTCTTTTATCTCCTCGAATGAGACCATGCATCAAGAGTAGAGCATTTTTGAGAGACATGAAGAGATGTCCTTCCATTAGTATATTGGTTCTTTTTTTATAAATTTCTTTCTTTTGCTTTAAATGGTACCCCATATGGTAAATGATTGCATTAAAATTAGTTAACCCTTTGCCTAGGGTGCACCATTGTACCAGCTGTAAGCAAAAGATAAATGTTTTTTGCCAGATTACTTAATAGCAGTTATGGCTGAAAATAGTTTTATATAAAGCTAATTATAAAAATAAATGTAACATATTTGCCATTTAGTAATAATTTCAAAATATTTAAATCGCATGCTATTTTTAATGGACTGAATTATAACAACAATTTACAATAGTAAAGATTAATATTACGAAAGGGTGACAAGGAAATGATGAAAAAATTAATTTATATTTTAATTAAGGAATCTTACCAATTTTCTAACCATGAAAAATCGTTTTAGACCATTTTATTTATATATAACATTGAGAACTAATGTATGAAATATCTTAGTTCGGAAATTATAAATCCTCTCAAGCATAATTGTACTTTTATCCTATAAAAAGTTTCATAAAATATTAGTTGCAATGAATTTAAAAATATTAAATTAGGGCTTGTGGAAGAAAAAAAGGAGAGCAAATTAAGGAATTTGGATATTAGTAGGGCCTTGTATTTACTTGGAGTAAAACTTAATTTAACATGACATAATTAGGAAAATTCTCCGCATTCATCTTTTTTAATTCTTTTATTATATACCCTTATGAAATATTTTGTAAATAGAAAAAAATTATTAGGTAATTGAATATGTTATGCATGTCTAGCAGCGAAATTTTTTCTAATAATTTTTTCAATGCTTTCCCCAAATTTCTTTATATACTCTTTTTTTTTTGAAGATTTGAAAATAATTACATAATAATTTACATAGGGATGCACAACCTTTTTGAGTGAAGGGCCAGATTCACAGAAGATTGACCATTGAAGGGCCGCATGCCCAAGTATTTAGAACATGTTAACAATGTAGTAATATGTTTGCATGAAATTAAATACCTTAAACTGATTACTTAGGGAAAAAAATTTAGATAAATTGAAAGATAATGGGAAAATTCATGTTTTTTTTATCACATTACATAATACTAAAGTTCATTTAACGTTAAAAATTTTCATTGTTCATATAATTAAATTTTAAATATTCTAGTTAATAAATTAAATGCAAGTTAAATACTTTAATTTAAAGAAAGTTTGCAGGACTAAAAATGATTAAAATTTAAACAAAACCTTTGCAGGGCGAAATAAGATTCAACATTTAGTATGGAATAAACTCCAACTTCGAAGCATTTTTTTTTTAATAAATTATAAGAGGACGGACTGAGAGAGAAGAGAAAATAAGAAACCATTCATTTTGAAAGAACTATTTTCCTTATTTATCAAAAACTATAAGATACTTGTTAACAACTCTTTATGAGCAATAATTTTTTAACATGACACTACTTACAATTAATATATTAACAACTAATTAAAATTTACATTACGCTACTCATCTTGATTACACGTTTTTACTGTTAAAATATAAGGATATGCAAATTTTCCAGCATATGATCATAATTGATACAAAATGGTCCGTGTAAGTTGAAAATGGCTTAAAAGATCTTTTAATGGTTATCCTGCAAATTTTCAAATATTGTGATAATTTTATATACTTGATCATCTGATAGCTTTTTCGAGCCATTAAATGAAAATTTAATGATTTTGTTTGAAGACTGCTCCCCAAGCTAGAACAGGGATGGGCAAGCTTTTTTTTGTCGAGGGCAAAAAATCGAGAGAGAAAAAGGTTTGATGGGCTAGGTAAAAAATTCTAAAAAAGAAGAATAAGGTGAATAATATTGTGATTTCATTTTTAAAAGTTCCTTGTGTTGAGGTTCGAAGTGAGTTGTACTTATTTTAAGGAACGAGGCTAAATGCTTGTCCGTTAGTCTACTTCTGAATCAATTTTTTCTAAGGTTCATAGTTGAAAACACTTGTTCACATGATGAAGCAAACATATCACTGATTTTTGGGCATGAGATATTGTTGTTGTTACTTTACGTCGCACTAGAGCTGCACAATGGGCTAGGGCATGAGATATGAAATTTGGGAAACTAGCCCTTGGTAATGATTTGTAAAACTAAAACTTTGGCATGTTTCGAAACAACTGCTTCAGGTGATTGCTAGATTGATCAACTCAATAAATTTAAGCTCCATATCCAACTCAATAAATTTAAGCTCCAACTCCGATCTCACTATTTCACAATTTACGCTGAAAGGCATGGTAAAAATATCTAATTCTGTTGGAATGCCATTATAACCTTGAAATCTGCGGCCTAACTCAAAATTGAGTTTTTTCAAGCCATCCTCATAATCGTAGTATATGATTTTTGATTTGCGAGAAGAGTAACATGCACGATTTTTTAAACGCCAGAATACGAATCGCGATGTGTGATTTTAAACCTCGTGAATACGAATCAAGATGTGTGACTTAATTACGAGAAGAATCAAAACGTATGATTTTAAAAATGCACGAATCACGTCACGACATGTGATTTTTGAATCATGTGATCATGATTTGTTGTTAATTTATGTCGCACTAGAGCTGCACAATGGGCTATTAGCGACGGTCTGGAAAACATCCCGGAGGATGATCCGAAGACATGCCATCACAATTTTGATCCTCTGAGGAGGGGATGGCATCCCCGCTTCTGTAGCCCGACGACCTACGCGCGAGGTCGAGCACTTTACGGTAGCACAGTTTAACGAGGTCCAATACCGCACACCCTCGGTCCCTACGCAGACTGATCCAAGTGGTCACCCACCAGCACACTGACCGCAGCCAGTGATGCTTGACTTCGGTGATCTGCTGGGAACCGTGTCTTAACGATCAGTCCACTGCGGGACCATGTGATCATGAGAAAGAATAGGTTGGATATGTGTTGTTAACATGCACATGTTCATGAGATGAGACTATAGAATTGTGCACGTGTATTGAAATGATTTTCTGCAAAAGGGATCCGCTTTTAATATAAATTTATACATCTCGTTTTTTTTTAATTCATGTTTTTTTTATTTTATTATTATTATTCTCTTTGGGAAGGTGTCGATTTCCTAAAATACATAATTACTTTTTAAATTACTTAAAAAAAAAATAGAATCAAATTTCATGAGTTGTAATATGTGTTGAGATATCGGGATATTCAAAATCACAATACATCAATAACTGCCAAAAAGGGAAGAAGAAGAAAACGTTTAACCTCTTATATTTATGTCAAAATCGGCACAATTAGAGCACGTACAAAATTATTATTTTAATACATGATTCATAACTCGTGTGCCGTGAAACTATAGTATTAAAAATTTCCGAATTTTTTAAATCACGGGGTAACGCGTAGTAACTAGCGAAAAGTCATCGGATTTATAATAAAATCGGCATACACGAAGAGAACCAAAAGTGATAGTTAAAATTTGAAATTATGTATAGCCGTATTAAATATATTGGGATTTTCAAAACTATGCGTAAATTCGTAGCATTGACCACCGAAAGAAAGCAATGGAAAAACTACAGTGATAGAGATTGGGTGCGTCAAAAACCTAAATGCGCAATTATAAATTTCCGACTTTTTTTTCTTATTTTTGCAAAAAAAAGAAAAAAAAAAAAAAAAAAAATTAAATTTTAATTAATCTTTTTATTTTGTTCAAGTTGCTACTGCGAGTAGCACATTAAAGTTTATCAGGCAGCTGGTTGTACACCCCTAATTTATATAATAATTTCACTTCATAAAAATAGATAAGTTTTTATAAATGAAGTAGTTTAATTTAATTTTTAATTTAAATCACTGTAATTAGTCTAAATATTTGAAAAAAATACAATATTAGTTATCATATTAAAAGTTAGGTACTTGTAATGGAAATTTTATTAACAATAACAATTATTATTTTATGTAAATTAAAAAATATTGGCAAGGTTTAAGAATCCTCGTTGTTTTATAAAGGACAGTTACTTCATTTTCTCATTATAATTAAGGACGCATTAGTATGCTCTTAAAATGAGTTGAATAAATACCAATTTATGTATCAAGTCAAGTAATTTTTAACGGATTTGAAATTACCACCTTCTCGTTTTCACTGTTTCTCACAAAACTAAAGATAATGCTAAAACATTTAAAGATATACAAAACCTCTTAAAGCCTTTTAAAGACATGGAGAGTTTGAGAGTTTATCGCCACCAACCTTAATAAATAAGCAAGTCAAATTTTATTGTCTTTCTTCCCCTTTAGCAATCAAACTTAATGAAAAAAAATTAAGTTTTTAAGAAAGTTGCACATTTCTTATTTGCATAAATAAAGGGAATGAAATATACTAGTTGTAACTTAAATGTAATTAAACTACGAATAAATAAAATTTTTGCTGTCAAAAGAATAAATGTAAAATTTACTAAACAATCAAAAAAAAAATTCGTTTGCTTACAAAATAAATAAAATTTATAAAACTAAACAATTGATATATAAATAAGAGAAACAAAAGGCCTTTTTAAAAAAAAGGAACTAAGCATTGATTATAGCTTTTTATGCTCCACAGTTTTTTATTTATTCAAATGCATCGAATTGAAATTAAATTAATATATTTTAAATACAAATAATTATACAATTTAAACATAGTTTGTATTTTATTTTATTTCATAATCGTTGTTGAGCAGCCGATTATCTCCCATTTGCGTTACATGGAGAGGAAAACCACTAAAACCCTTCCTCGCTTTGCCTGACGGCAAGTGGTAACAGGTTTTAATTATAATTGTTTCCGAAATACTTATGTGTAAAGCTCAATTATTTTTAAACTGTCGTATTTCTGAAGAAAAAAAACTTCACTTAGTCCATTAAATTAATAGCTCTTTTAGTTGCTAAGTTTCATTTATTGAAGAGGAAATTTATTTATTTATTTTTGTATCAGGGATCTTCGTAGTATTAATGCTAAATCAGGATTCGGCAAAGTTGGACACAACATTTTAAATCATTTATATAATAGTGCTTCTTCCTAGAAAGTCAACGATTTTAACTAATATGATTTTTTTCTCCTTGGAAAAAGAAGAAGAAAAAAAATACCTGTACTGTACTTGTGGAAATAAAAAGTATCTTAAAAATTTACAAATTAAAGCAAACATTTGTCCTTCCAGTATATTTTTCCCCCGAATGAAATTTTATTTGATGGAATTACATTATAAATGAAATTTATTTGTTCAATTAGATGAAAAAGGATTTTAAATCTTTGGAAATATATGTGCAATCAAGTTTCTTGTCTTCAGTATTTTACAGAGCTAAGTCTTTTAAAAATTATGTTTTTTTTTATTTCCTTCACTTTTTATTTTTAAAAATCTTAATTAATTTATAATGTGTTTTTACATTTTTACTCTTGACACGCACACGGCTACTGAGAGAAGTTGACGCAGTTAAATTTTATAGCATAATGAAACAATAATATTATTGCCTAGCAAATATTTCCTGGAAATAAATATTATCCCTTTTTTTTAAAAAACAACTGCTTTCATAAGAGCTTAATTAACGAACATCTTCAATGTTTGTTAAATGGTAGTCTAAATTTATTTTAACATTATTTTCAAATTTTTTTTAAACGATAACAATCAAGCGATATGAATGTTAAAATCATGTTTAATAAAATTCATGTTTTAATGTGATTAGAAAAGACATAAATGGTGAAGTATTATAATCTTTTTGTGTTCAATATCATAATTAAGTGACCTGAGTAAGACTAAAAAATATCTTTGTGCATCTACGAATCTATTTCCAAGTTAGGAATTACATCATTAATGACAATCATGTGTGGAAGATACTTTGACGTAAGACAGTAATAAATCCGTCCAATCACAGACAGGACAAGAAACTTAAAATTTTTGCGCTCCCTAAAGATACGCCAATAGTGAGATAAACCACTTCATTAAGGTAAACCTGAAAGAGGGTAATTTCTTGGAAATTTGTTGCCACCGGGAAGATAGGACCTTCACTTCCTTCTACTCTTATGCGAATATCTACGTCACTACGTGGTTTACACATTTTTCTATAAATTTAAAATAGAAGAGAAGTCAAATTAGATAATCAAAAATTAGAAGCAGAATCAGCTAAAGTAGCTCTTGAGTTATTGGCGATCGCAACGCTCGAATACGCCATCTGGGGAGAGACCGGTTTCATGCCTTTGGCCCTTCTCCCTTCCCTCTCCTCCTCTTTTCAGTTGTATGGATAGTGTTTTCAGTAGAAATGTAAACAATAACAATCTCGAGCTCGGCGCCTTCTCTAGTTCCGGTTAAAAAGTTTGCAGCTGCTTACTACATGTTATTCTGATAGGCGATGTTTTCAAACGGATAATTTTGTTTTCAATAAAAGAAATAAATTAGATAATTTCTGAGCTCAAATCTGCCGTATTTCATAAGATATTAATGTTATTATGTAATTTTGGGGAGTTAGGAGTGAAATTTTGCTCTAGTTATTTTTTATTAAAAAAGGTGACATGGTTGCTAGATTTTGAATAACTCGCTTTTTTGGCAGTCTGATTTGGCCTCTTTCCATAAGTTTATTACTGTTGGTTCTTGTTGCAAGCTGTGCACCATCTTACGTTAGTGTTTAGCTGTGCGCCATCTTTTAGCATTGTAAACAAGTACTGTTATCATTGTAAACACAAGTAATAGTAATCAAATACATTAATACACAAGTGGGCAACCTTTGTGCTAAAATACAAACTAAGGTAAACAACTTTAAATTTATTATAATATTTTTGTGCTTTTTAACGTTGTTTACCTTAGTTTGAATCAAATACATTGTTTGCAAGAATCTCAAAACACAACGATGCCAAATGGCTTTAAAATACAACGGAAACAGTAACCCGGAAATTTAGTCGGTACCGAGCCTGCAGCGTTCCCTAGTGTAGAAAACACCATCCATAGGAATGTACTACGAAATTTTACCTTTTCTTAATATTTTTCCTTTTTATTTAATAAAGATATTATGTAAAATTTCCGTGATAATTTTCTTTAGAACTATGTTTAATGTAGTTTTCAATTCCATATAGTTTTCCAACTTAAAAGATTTTAATCTATATGAAAATCAGGAGAGAAATTAACGTACTTCCACTCTCTATGACTCTCCACACGCTAATGGGGAAAGCATGCGAAGTTTTGCCATAGGTAGAGAGTTCTGCTCTACGCCACCTGCAACTCATTTCGATCGCCAATGTCAAATTCAAATCACGACTTTTGAAAGTTTTGTTTAGAAATTACTGTAGCCGATATTATTCAAATTCTGTATCATGTTTTGATAGTAAAATTAATATGTATAGAGTAGGTTAGCATAAACATGTTACAGTTAAAACTGCTATATTATATTCCAACCGCTTAAATGTAGAGCTATTGTGCGTCTTTGAGGAGAAGTTCTCCAGACCTAAGGTCTGGGGTGAGTGAGTGCTGCTATGGTAACATGCGAGAGCACATTTCTAATGGGATGCAATTCTAATTTTCTAATGAGGAATGAAGGTGTCGATTGACTCACGCTGACCCATACCCAGATCATGACAAAAGTATTCACCCTACACACACCCCTATTCCGAGTGGCTATTCCTCATAACCATAATACCCACCACGACGCGAGACTGATGTCTGGAGGAGTTCTCCTGAAAGCCACATAGAGATTCCATAGTTTAAGTTTTATAAATTGATTTATAAGTAGGGTTTTCTCAATTTATAAAATACATTATTTCGGAGTGAAAGAAAAGGGCGATTTCTTTATGCATTCAACAATATGATTCCTGAGAGTTAACTTAGTGAGTAAAAGATATCACTTTAAAGTGTTTACATTTTTAAAAAAAGGATTCTATACCTCCGTAAATGGATGATTTAATAAGAAAACGTTAGGTAACTTGAACTTCTGTTGGGTAACTGAAATTTTCAAACGGAGAACATTTTAATTTGGAATTCTCCGGATTTATAAGGCAGGTAAACGTTATGCTTTATATAATAATAAAAATATTTACTTGTAAGTAATTTTTGTCTAATTTGAAGATAATTCTCAACAAAATGATTTTCTAAGGCTGATTAAGAACTCCAAGACTTAAAAAAAAAAAAAAAAAAGAACAACAACAACATGAAAATTTTTACTTCAATATAAGAAATTTTTAGAATCGTTTTTTTTTTTTTTTTTTTTTTTTTTTTTGTCGTAAGTATTCTTTATTTTAGGTTTTTTAGTTTATAAATAATGATCTTTCATTGAAACTTTAAATTTTTTGATAAAAATTATTCTAAAAAAACTCTTTTTGCAAAATTAAATGTTTTAACATTATGTGTTTCCGTATACTTTTTGCATATTTTAATGTTTGAAGTAATATGATTCAGAAAATATGGAATATAAAGTTTAAATAAACCTTTAATATTAAATCATCATATTTAATAGAACGATATCCCAGGCATTTGGTTTTAACTGTAATAAGAAAATACCTATTTTTTTCTGTTCATTTACAAATATTTTTCCGGTGTTTTTTGGATGTTCCTTCTCTAAAAAAACGATTCCATTTTGTATTCGCTTATATAAGAAAAAATATCAAACATTTTTCTTTTTTAAATTTAATAAGACACAATAGGGAATGAAAGTTACTGTGGTACATTGAAGACAACTGATGATCGTGTTCTTCTGCCAGCAGTCATTCGTCTCAAATAGCAACGCCCCTATATGTCGCTGCGCTCCAGAATACAACAAATATGCTTATTAATTAGAGCTGGCGATATATATTATGAAATCAAAACGATACAAAACATTAGGAAAGCAAAAACGTACTTTTTCTAAATAAATTTACCTTTTTTTCAACATATTCGAATTTCAGGCACTCAAAATATGTATGGGAATCTGGGAAATATGGCCCCAATAGTTTGATCAGGGCAACAGCTCAAAGTTAATTTTACTTTTTGCATATTTCGCCACACCTCCAGTACTTTTTAAGAGAATTAAAAATTTTGCATAATTACGAATTTTGTTTGTACAAAGATAATTCCGTGCAAAAAATAACTTTTTGTAGATATTTATTATATTTATTAATTTTTTTATTAATAGTCGAATTGTAAGGTATAGAATTTCTTCCATTTTAAAGAATGCGATTTTGTAAGGAAAAATACAAAATTTGAACGGTAGCAGTCAAATAGTTCCTCAGAAATTGAATTTTAAAAGCGATTTTTTCTTAAAATTCACTTTCTGAGGAACTATTTGTCCGATTTCGCTCAAATTCTTTATTTTGCCATATAAAATTACATTTTTTAAATTGGTGTAAAAAATAGAATAACTTACGATTCAAAATTTTTTTCACTGTTATTTAATAAAATAATAAATATTTACTAAAAGATTTTTTTTTTTGCATGGAATTATTTTTGATAATTGAATTTTATAGTTGTGCGCAAAATATTTTTAATTCGCTTATAAAACTTTCCAGATAAGGCGAAATATGCAGAAATTAAAACTAAGGGGCCAATCCTTTGGACCTCTCTTCTGACGTAATTATTGAGATCATATTTTCCGCATTGCGGCTTATTTTGAGGGTCTGAAATCTGAATCCATCAGCAAAAAAAGGCATACGTATTCTGAGAAAGAACGTTTTTGTATCTGTTTTCGTAACTTTCAATATCTTCTGCATTTGTGGAGAGTGGATTTTTCACTCTGAATTATGCGTATATGGTAGGCGTTAGCCTTGAACGGGCAGATGACTTTATGATTTTACAGAGTGAAGATTTCTCGGAGTTTTGTCTGTTAATTTGATTGTCCGTGCATCTTTGTATCTGTGTATTCCTTATTAAATGTGTTTGTGAACATTTGGTACTTGTTTTCCTTTTGTATGGACCTGCTATGAAAACATCGGGTAGATGTTTTCCCACCCATTAAGATAAATATGGAGCTAGCCGCACGCAACAGCATTAATCATTTATACCTTTTTCTGACATAAATCTGCATATTCGAAAATTTGTGACATAATTATGGCAACAATAGTGGGACCTCGAATAAACTGCATAGCATCAAATCAAATTTGGACCTTTTGCCAGTGTTTCCATTGCGTAGTGCCGCTGTAAAGCTTACACTTCTTCGAATCGGTCACACCCGGAAAACACACCTCCATTTACTGTTTGGAGACCCTCCTTTTTAATACAGTTCCTCTCTCGATTCATCACACTTTAATAATATGTCCATCTTTTAAATTTAAACGACATCGTTTTACCGTTTTCGGAAATTCTATTTTAATTCTTGAAGATTTGTTAGGTGACTCCCATTATGCTAACATTTTCGCGTCTTTACTTGCTGTTTGTATTTTTAACCGTTTATAAATATTTTAATACAGCTACAATTTTATACACTTTTGTAAACATCTTTTCACCTTTGTACCATTTTACTTCTTGCTTTTTGCACCATACTCATATCATTTATCTGATTTTATTCATACTTTTTGTCAGATTTCATCCATCTACTCATATTATTTTATCAATTATAATTGCACGACAAGTAAAGCTTAATATGCACTTTGCCTTTTTAACTGTTTTACCGTATTGTTTAGCGCAGCATGTCCTTTTTCGGATTTTGTACCACTAAACTCTATTTTCAGTTCAATTCAATGCACTAATTATTAAACAATGTTTAATAATCATATATAATGGTTCTCAATCTCTCCATCTTAATGGTTCTAAGGGATAGCCTCAAATATTTGAGGATATCCCTTAGAATCATTAAGATTGAGTGTTAGAATATGAAGATCTAATCATCAAAGCAAAAGTTAGCAAGGTATTCCTTTTTTTCCCCGCACTGTTCCTCAATCTTAACCTTTTACAGTAAGTGCTTATAAACCAGAAATTTGTCATGGTATTTTTAATTTTAAGAAAATGAGACAACAAAATTAAAACTTGCTATGGTTTCACAATATTCATTAAAAAATCCGTCGTAGCCCACAAAAGTTCTTATCATTGCCAATTTAGTTGGTGGTACTAACTTCTCTCTTAAATACAGAAAATTACTCTTAAGGAGATTTATAAAATTTTCTGCGTTTTAATGTTAATATGTATATGTGTATAATAAGAAAATAAATAAGTAAACACCGGCCCCCTCGAAAAAATTTTCACGCTGCGCCTATATTTACAAATTATGATTTGTCAGAATTTGATAGCCTTTTTGTTTTTTCTTAGCTTAAATACTGAAATTATAATCCCCAATGAATAATTTTTTTTTCTCTTTTCTTTTTTCACAAAGCTAAAAATGTATTTTAAAATTACTGAAAAACCTGAATAATTTTTTTTTACAAATTAAAAACCTACATTTTTTAATAAAGTAGTTCACTTTATTAAAAAACTTAATTAAACTCAACTTGAAAACTTAATTAAGTGCTACATTTGATAAAATTAAAAACCAAGTAATACTTTAAAAATGCATCATTATTTTTCTCTTTTTATATCTGGATTCGCAATTGTATATTTGTGTTTCTCACTAAGCGTATTGTTTTAACTGATTCAACATTGTATCCTCCTACTAAGAGAGTTCCCTTTTTCAAAGAAGCCTTTTTGCTAGAGTTTCTGGGAAACTCCTTATATTAACGACATTTGGTGCGGTTGGAATTGTATGGTATAATTGACTATTGTGAAACCAGGATTGTGATGAAACCAGGGTCTTGAAAATAACGGTTGATGATAAAAATTAGATCATAATAAATCTTTTATTATAATTTTATTTTTTAGAGCTCAAGATACAAGATTAAAAGTATATTTTTATCCATTTGAAGTGAAATAATAAATGTTGCATAATAATATAAATAAGGACAGGCCATGGGAGATATGAAAAAAAACATGATCAGCGTAAACAAAAGCCAAATTAAAAAGTGATTGAAATGTTCCCAACAGACAGTTAGGAACATGGGAGGAGATCCCTAATTGAAGATTTGTCGAAAA
Organism: Parasteatoda tepidariorum; assembly: GCF_982258835.1. NCBI lineage: Eukaryota > Metazoa > Arthropoda > Arachnida > Araneae > Theridiidae > Parasteatoda > Parasteatoda tepidariorum. The sequence continues at coordinate 118,709,457 of NC_141757.1, read as the reverse complement.
ATAAAATAGCCCAAAACAACGCCAATTCCGTGAAATTAATATTAAGTTTTAAAATTATTTGGCAATAGCTTAATCGCCAAAAAAAAAAAAAAAAAGAAAAAGACAGTGAGGATTAATGTAACCCTGTTACTGAAACGTTTTTGTGGTAAGAGAAATACAGAGTCATAAAAAAGTTTTGATTTAGCTGCGACAGTGAATTAATTATTTTTACATTGGTATTGAATTAAAAAGTTAGCCTTTACATTGATTGTTAAGATGATAATAAAATATTTATATTTGCGTTTTATAAAATGTAATAAAAATTAATTAATTCGTTTAATTTAATTAAAATTAGATTAGGGATGATTAAAAAAATTAAATGTGTGAAATTAGAGAAATTTTATTTGCTAGGAAATAAGTAATGCCTATTATGGCATCACATATATCCCGGTTTATATTAATGATTTTTATTTATTGAAAAAGAAATGAAATAAGAAAATAATTTTATTGTAAAATATTTTAAATATGTTATGCATATTTCAGAATGACACTCCTGTTGTGGTGATTTTGCAGTAAATTATGTGACATGCAACGTTGGTATAAACTTAATGCTTTGAATTCAGCTAATATGAATACTAAATAACAAATGAAGAAAGAAATATTTGCATAACCAGTTTTTATTTTAATTTTCTAAAGTGAGCAAACTGAAAATATACACAGACATTAAGCATTTTCACTTCATAGATAGGAGCTTTCGGAAAGATGGCAAAGCTAAAATAACATTTAAAAATTAATGCATAACCAATTTTACCTATTTTAGTATTCTCATTTTGTTTCTCTTTCTGAAGTTGTAATAAGAGAAATTTACAAAAAAAAGTAAAGATTACAACTTTACTTTTCTACATTAATTAGAAACACATATTTTAAAAATATATTTAAATATAAGGGAACAAAATTAACGATCAAAAATATGACTAAAAGCGTTACATAACACAATAAAAGTGAGCAATATATAAAATATTATAAAATTGTCTTTTTTCTTCAAAACATCTTATACTCGTAGGAGGAATATATATTAGTGTTGAATACCATTTCATTTCATGATACCATACTAAGACATGAGTTAATTTTATTTAATTATTTAATAATAAACTACTTCTGTTAAAAGTTTTTAAATAATTACAGATTAGAATTTTAAAAAAATACTTTTAACGATTATGTATTTTCAGATACTGATGTTTGATAATTTATAATTTTTGGTACTTGCATTTCATGAAGAAGAAGAAGATCACTAAAACCCATAAATGTTACCTATTACGTCAGTTCCAGCTGATTTCTTTTAATCAAAAGGGCATGTTAAAGTTGATCTAAGTTTCTCCACACAGGTTAAAAAGTTAATTAACCCGAAGTTAATTAAATACAATGCCGTATCGCACACCAAATCGTTGAAATAGAACTCTTTCTCGTCTACGTCTTTTACTTTATTTAGATTTATTATTTGTTTGTATATTTTATAGTAACCATGATATGTTTTTGTTTTGTGTCCCTGGCGACTTCGATGCATAATTAGTTTAGGTTCTACACGGCTTCGTTTCTATCTTTGCGTTAAGTAAGAAATATATAGTGAAAGAATTGAAATTTTGTGAAAGAATCTTTGTGAAAGAATATAGAATATGTCATTTAAGGGAACTGATACTTGACGGGCTTACCCTGCTCGAAATAGAATGGAAAGAACAGTTGCTGACGTAAGCAAATGCCACGTTTCAACAAACAATCAGAATCGAGGTACCCACAATACGTCACTTGCAGACGTCCCATTATTTTTTGCATTACACATATATAGTGATGGCTCAGTGGTTAAGACACTGAACTGTTGTTGTGAAAAACTGGGGTTCAATCCATAGTGGAGACTTGAAACCCACAAACATCAGATTGTTCGTAGGGTACTAATTCGACTAGGAAGTAGAGGTTGTTGGAATGATGTGTTACTCCTCTGAGTGTACTGAATGAAGAGAAATAAGTTTAGGTCGCGTGTTGGCAGCAGGTTCCGGTTTTAAGAGGTTCATGTTTGTTTAAATTCAGTCAACCATCCTTAGTCAAAGCAAATTAAATTAATACAATATTGTGAAGAGCACCAAGTAACTGCAGCCAATTCGTTAACATATTTATTTAAATAATTATTTTTTAATAATTATTAATTAAATAAATATTGAAACTAGTAAGATGAGCTGCTCGCACATGCATGAAGCGCATCCACATATAAATGCATATATGAATCTCATACAGTGCGAATGCTCCATTAGTTTTCCTATGATTGAAAATTTTTTTTTAACAATTTAAATTTCTTTTCTTATTATTTTTTTAATCAAGTCGTTCGATTTTTGAGAAAAATAAATAAACCACTCTAAGGCATCATAAATGATCACTCTAAAGGTATTTGCGATTACTGGAGCATTCTTACTACATGCGATTAATGGAACATTCTTGAAGTTGTGAATCGCATGTGCGATCGTCCGTCAATGCGATTCACATATGTTTGTGCATTTCATACGGGAAGTTTCTATACTACGTTTCACCTTAACTTGGCACTGCAGGGAAGGGTAGGAAGTGTAATACTCCGACTTTGAAAAGTAGTTCTTCGCTATTTTCGAATTAATTGATGAGCGTACAAAAATAAATAAATGTTGTATAGTAAGAAAAGTTTATCTTGAAACACGCATTAGAAGTTTTTTATGTTTAAATGTATTTAACTTATAAATACTTTCTCAGTGAAGCGAATGTACAAAGAAGAAGGAGGTGTTTTACTTTGGCACTGGATTAGTTTTCAAGGCTAAGGAATTCGCGCTTTGGCTACGTTTTTGCACTGGTCCGCCAGCTCTTTCCATTCTCCTTGCCTTTGCTTAAGTGTCCTTTCTCTTGTGCAGTTCTTATTTCGCTTTCTCTTTGTTTTTGATTATTCAATTTTCTAAATATTATCCTCATATGTACAATATTTAATGAAAAAATTTTTCCCTTTAGAATGAATTAAAAAAAAAGAACACCCAAATAGACAGGTAAATATTATCAAACTGATGACAGTTGAGCATATTTGCTGTGTGGTTAATTCAACATGTGATTATATATTATTTTTTTGCGACAAAAGTAAAAATTGTTTTTGCTTTATTCAATCTCTGTAAAGATTCAAATTTTGTGTCTTTCGCGCTATGTGTAGCTCTGAAGTACAATTCGCTTCTTATAGGAACTTTAATAATGTGATGGCGGAAATTTAAGATTTTTAGTTTGTTTAATTTGCAGCGCCATCTAGATCAAGGCGTGCAACAAAAACTTTAACTGCAATCTTCGTAGGAAATATAAACTTTCACTTCCACTTCTACTCTCTCTGTGAACAGTGATACAAAAAAAACACATGTGTACGATCAACTATGTTTTTTAAGCATGTACAAATAATGTGAATATATTTATGTAGTGATTTACAATGTTGCATTTATTTATTATTGTTTATCGGATGCAGCATACCAAAACACTTCAGTGGTGACCCATGGATATTTGGATACTCAACATACCTTCCAAACGCAAGTAAGTGGAGTTAGTCTTTCTGTCTGATTTTCTGTCATACGGGCTTGAAATTTTTCAATATCATTATTTAATTAGATAGTTTTAATATTCCATTCGTTTTTATTTAACGTAATGTCTACGGAAAATAGTCCTTTGCCGGTAGAAATACCGGAAGTGCATGCGGTAGGAATTAAGTTACCCGCCTTTTGGGAGAAAGCTCCAGAATTATGGTTCGTAAACGTTGAAGCACAATTTTCCGTTTCACGAATAGTATGTGACCGCACAAAATATTTTCACATCATTTCAACCTTAAATTCGGAAACACTATCATATGTTAGTGATATTGTATTAAATCCACCAGCAGAGGATAAGTATAACGCCCTCAAAACTCGCCTAATTTCGGAATTTTCTGATTCGGAGCAGAAAAGGATCAAAGCTTTACTTTCAGAGCTCGTATTGGGAGATGACAAACCATCACACTTACTGCGTAAAATGCGCAATCTCGCAGACAAAAAATTATCGGACGAATTTTTAAAAACACTATGGATTCAGCGTCTCCCTGAATCAGCTCAAGCAATCATTAGCATTTCTGAGGGTAACCTAGATAAGCTGAGTTTAATGGCTGACAAGATTTTAGATATTTCCCCCAATACATCTAAAGAGGTACACGCAGTCAAAAATGACGTATCCGAAATTGCAGAATTGAAAGGACAAATAGCCGCACTTACTGAACAAGTTAGCCGACTTACGGCAGCTAACGAACGTCAACCGCGCTATCGCTCGCGCCATTTTTCGCAAGGTAGGTATCGTTCGCAAACTCCGCGTCGTGAGCAAACTGAGCTATGTTGGTATCATCAAAAATTTGGAAATAAAGCAAAGAAATGTAATCAACCATGTAAATTTTCGGAAAACTAATGAAGAAATCACATGTGGCGCAATGTGATTTCCGGAATCAGGGATCTAGTCGTCTTTTTATACATGATCCGAAAACTCGACGTCATTATTTAATAGACAGCGGAAGCGATGTTTGCGTACTGCCGTATTCGTCAAACCTAACATTTAATTCCTCACCCTCTATGGTTTTATATTCAGCTAATAATTCGCCTATCAAAACATATGGCACCAAAGTAATTTCTCTTGATTTAAATTTACGTCGCGATTTCAAATGGACGTTTATAATAGCTAATGTTAGCAAACCTATAATCGGCGCAGATTTTCTAAAACATTTTGGTTTATTGATAGATTAAAAAAATTCTTGCTTAAGAGATTCTATAACTAACTTAAAAAATCAAGGATCTATTATTCGTTATTCTGGAAAAAGCGTGACATTGATTTCTAAAGACATGGCATTTCATGAAATTTTAAATAAGTACAAAGAAATTTTACAACCACATCCAGGTTCAAATAAACCAAAACATAACACTGTTCATAAAATTATAACGAGAGGCCAACCTGTTTTCGCACGACCACGACGTCTTAATCCTAAACAATTAGTAATCGCAAAGAAGGAATTTCAAATAATGATGGAGCAGGGTATTTGTCGCCCCAGTAAATCTAATTGGTCGAATCCTTTGCACATGGTGCCAAAACCAAATGGAGATTTTCGACCAACGGGTGACTATAGGGCATTAAATCGCCTAACTGAAAAAGACAGATATCCATTACCGCATATACAAGACTTCTCTCAGAATTTACATAGTAAACAAATTTTTTCTAAAATTGACTTAACTCGTGCGTATAACCAAATTCCGGTTCACCCGGATGACGTCCCAAAAACCGCAATTACAACACCCTTTGGACTCTTCGAATTTTTATATATGCCTTTTGGACTTTCTTGCGCGGCACAAACTTTCCAAAGGTTTATGAACGAAGTCTTATATGGTTTTGATTTTGCTTTTGCTTATTTGGACGACATATTAATTTTTAGTACTTCAAAAAAAGAATATTGTGAGCATTTGGAAATGGTCTGTAAAAGGCTTTCGGAATATGGCATACGAGTAAATATTGCTAAGTGTGTGCTTGGATCGAAAGAACTATCATTCTTAGGATATTTGATTAACAGTGAGGGTATTAAACCGCTTCCCGAAAGAATCAAACCTATTTTAAATTTTAAGCTACCGAGCACGGTAAAAGAATTAAGACGATATTTAGGTCTTTTAAATTACTATCGTCGAAATATACCTCAAGCAGCTAGCACACAGGCCTTATTATGCAATTATCTAAAAGGCAGTAAAAAGTCTGATAAATCAGTTATTCATTGGACAGAAGATTCCATAAAAGCTTTCGAGGATTCAAAGCAACAGATCCAGGGCCGTAACTACGCCGGGACAGCCGGGGCACCGCCCCGGGGCCCCGACGGTCAAGGGGGCCCCATATGAAGAGACTTTTTTTTTCAAAATAAAGCACTCTAATTATATATATGCAGGGCCGGATTTACGTATAAGCTAAATAAGCTGTAGCTTGGGGCCCCGACATGACAAGGGCCCCAAGATCCAACTTTTTCCTTCTTTTTTTAAAGTTTTATTCGGAGCTGGAGCCCTCTGAAGACTAAAATAATTTTTTTTTCTTTTTTACATTGGCGAACGCTTTTCAAAATCTAATAGAATTGTTTACAAATATAAAATAATTGTTACTCTTCACTTTTCTAACCAAAAGAGCAATAAAAAGGCCTTTTGACTGTTGAAAATATCCTGTAGCTTTCGTAGCTACCAGTGATGGGAGTAGTTCATGGATCCTAAAAAGCGGTACTCTATATTTATAGCGGTTATAGACTCCATGGAGTAGTCAAATAGCTGCCTTAATTTTACACTGTGGAAATGTTTTCAGCTTCTTTAAATTGCTGTGGGCTCTTTTGTCCTTCTCCACAGAAACACCCTTTTGTCTGATTTCTGGGCAAAAATTTCTAGGGCTGTGAGAGAATCTCGTTTAGGGTCACACTGTTTCGAGATTTCCGTTGTGTCTCATTGTCGTTAAAGAGCTTCTCGTTTAATTTTAACTTTTCTTTTTTGCAAAATATATTTTTTCCAATTTATTATAAAAGCTTTTTTTCCTTTTAGTTATCCTAAATGTTTTAACTAGCTTAATTGTTTATTTTACTTAATTATTGCAATTGATTTTAATTTGTTATTTTCCAAATTAATCGTACATGAATCCGTGAACTCCTTTCTTTCTTTATTTAAATGGTGGGCCACTATTCAATTCCTTCTTTTTTGACAGGCCTATCTGTCAAAATTCTTGATTTGGTCTATTTTGGATGAAATTGAAATAACAGATGTGGTTTTACTTTAATTTTACTTACTGCTAATAGACAGAAGCAACATGTGATATTGCTTGATAGAGCATTGAAATCAAGTGATCATCAGCAAACAAATGTATAAATATATATGTAAAAAATATTGTTCAAACATGCCTGTCTGACCAAATTTTCCATGTATCTCCGAAATATGAATTATGTTTAATTTGTAAAATAGGATATTTGGTACACAAAATTCATTTATTTAGTTAGCTTATGATTTTATTGTTTATTGATCATACTTGTTTCTATTTTTAACTCCCTGATTTTTGTTGTTATTATGTGTTTAAAGTTAATAAGGCATCTAAATTTTTTAATTTATAAGGATTTCAAATTTTTAAAGCAAAGTTGAAGTAACTTCTTAAAATTGCAAATTGAAACTATTTATAAAATTTTGGCAGATTTGTTTTTATTTTAAATCTGTGCATTTAATTTAATAAAATAAAAACAAATAAAATAAAAACAAATAAAGAATAAGTTTAAAAAATATAAATAAATGGCTAGATAAAATATGAAACTGTGTTGTCAATGAAAAGGAACACATCTTTTAAACATTTTGAATATTAATAAATTCTTTAAAAATAAACAATTTTAAAAGGTAGAAAAGTTTTTTGATTTTTTTAAAAGGCAAATTTCGTCCCATCATTTGATCAAGAGACTATTTAATATCTGTTTCTAAGAAGCAGTCAGTCGCGTGTGGGTGTGTGGATGATGTAAGTAAAAGAGGCATACAAAAAAAGCCAATTTAACTTCAGTTAATGCCCTCAATATTATACTTTTAAACTCCTCCCAAAAATGTAGTAAAGAAGTTATACAAATTAATTGTCGCAAACAAATTAATATTAAGTAAGAACGAATCAAAAATGATATCGAAATATGCTGAATCACTAATCAGACAGACGGGATGAAAGACATCGAAACCAATTTGATTAAATAGTAAAACTAGAAAGTGTTTCAAAAATCCGGACATGTATCAGGCTTCAATTTTTTTTACTGCCACAAAATTTATCAGGGACAATTCGTTAGATTTCAATACGGGTTATGTTTTTTCTTTAATTAAATATTAAACATTAACTAATATTTGTCTTTCAAAGCTTTTCATTCTGTAATAACGAATGTCAAGCATTTAAAGTATCCAGTTCAAGAATGTCAAGTATCCAATTGACTTCGTTTATTAAATTTAAAAAAAAAATGATAATAATAATAAAATATCCGCAAGGCAGGTGTGTATATTTGGGGCTGATGATTATGAAATCTAACACAAAACTGTGAGATTGCGGGTTCTATTCCAGCTGATGACAGTTTTTAATTATTATTTCTTAATACTGTAAAATGTATTTCTTTTTTTTTTTAAAGTATGCATGTTAAAAACTAATAATTTAACAAGTATTTAAAAAACTAGAAAGCTACAAACCCTGTTCATTTTGCACACTAACCCTCACGGTTGCTTTTGATTAATCATTGCAGATTGAGAGGAAAAACGGTTTATTTCCATATTTTTATTCTACCAAAATTACGATTGAATTTCTATTTACATTTTGAAGATGACTAAAATTTGGCAAATCAATAAAATTGGTACCTCCTGCAGAGTTATTACCCAGTGAAGATGGACTCAAGGGTACTGAGTTCGAATCACAGTGTTGACTGATCGATACGAATTCTACACCCGGCTTACACCAGCCACTGTGACGAAGTAAAATATCCTCAGTGGTACACGGATCATAGGTTAGAGTCCCCTAGTTGTCAGACTGACAGTGGAAAGCTTTTGTGGTTTTCCTCATAATCTAACTTAAATGCTGGTCAGTTCCATCAAAACGTCCCCCTCCAAGACAAAAATTTCTTCCAATGCTTGATCCTGGAGTTCCCTTGTGTTCTGAATTGAGTTTAAAATTAGAAGTCTAATAAGTTGAACATTAGTAGTCGTAAACTCGAAATTGGGTTGGCTGTTCAATGACTATTGTAAAATAAACTAATAATTTGGCAGTTATAGTAGGGTGTTGAACTCGTGTTCGTGAGAATGGGATTTCGAATCCAGCCGGCCGAAGAATACCCATGTATAAAATGGTGACTGGTGCATGTTAAATCTGCCGTGGTCACAAAGTCCTCTAAGTTCTCACAACAAATCAATATCTCTGGGTACTGATCCAGTTCTTTTGTCTTCTGGATTGAGTTCAAAATTATAAGATTATTATTCAATATTATACGGAGTTAAACATTTGTAGTCGTAAACTCAAAATTAAGTCGGTTGTTCAACGGCGGTTATAAAAAAAAATAAAACTAATAATCAAACTGTATTTTCTTATGTTCTTTCTAACTCCTTGCTTATTTTTGACACACTTTCATAATTTCATGTTTCTAAGTCATAGAGTAGCAAAGCGAAATGCAACGTTAAAAAAATAAATAAATAAATAAAAGATAAAAAACAAACTATTTTAAAAAAAAATTTCAAAAAAAAAAAATTTATCATTTAAAATTCTAAATAACATATATTCAGAATTTCAAGAAAAAAAAACTCTGTTAAACATATAATGGTTCTTCTAACATGCCAAATCTTTACTCGATGCTTAAAATGTGCTTATGATGTACGTTCTTAAAATGAGTTTCTGTTTTTTTCCTCGTTCAAAAAATATGCGCAATAATAGAAAGGCTCCACATTATAGTCCCATCACAACCAATATATTTAACAATCAAGCAATATTATCAAATTTTTAATAATATAATTCAGCAATAAAAAATACGACAGTTTACTTTAGGTGTATAGAAATAGAATTGAACTTAAAAGGGCCCCATCATTTTCAGTAGATTAGGGCCCCGCCAAGCTTAAATCCGGCCCTGTATATATGTAGGAAAGAAATTGTGTTAGGATAGAGTTGATGAAAATTGTCTTTTTTGTAATTGCGTACCCACTATAACACAAAGGGAAGGGTAAAAAACGGTAAAACACCTTTTCACAAAATATTTCCCTTTCTTAAAAGAACAAACACGCTTTGCAGAGAAGGGGAAAGGCCACAGCTGCATGTAGTTGATTGCGTCAGACCCAGTGGCGTGCCAACCAGGGGGAGGCAGAGGGCCCCTCTAAAATTTAGATGACGGGGCAAACGATACGTTTCGTCCCTCCTGAAATTTAGACACTCACAAAAATAAAGTCAAGTAAAATCAGTAATTTAAAAAGAAAAAAAAATTTCAATTTTGAAGCTATTTTTGAAATAGAAAACTTTATATTCCTCTAACATTTATGTGCCTTGCCTCTTTTGATATTTAGTTATTCGCCAAGACGAAGTCTAGTAAAGTAGGTAATTTTAGAGGGAAAAAAAAGCTATTCTTTTTCAGCTTTGAAGATATACATCAAGTTATTCAGTTATGGGCGATTAATATGCTTTTTGACTTTTGGAAAAGTAAAGTAAAAGTAGAAAAAGTATTTTATTTCCAATTTTTACTCTATTTACTTCCGAAATAGTAATGAGGGGGCGAACATAGTGTTTCGCCCCTTCTGAAATTTCAAAGTGCTCAAAAATAATAAAAATTGGTAACTAAAAAAAAAAAATGTCATCTTTGAATCTATTTTCCAAATAGAAAGTATTATTTTCTTCTGAAATAAAAGCAAGTTGAAAATTTTAGAGGAAAAAAATTGTTTTGTTTCATAACTTCGACGATATTTTCCAAATAGAAAACTTCATTTTCCTCTTAAATTATAGTAAGGGGATAGAAAACTCTAATTTCTTCTGATATAAAGTAAGGGGGGCTAAAATGTTTTTAGTATCTTCAGAAATTTAGACAATTTGAAATAATAAAGTCCAGTAAAATTGTTTAAAAAAAAAAAAAAAAAAAAAAAAAAAAAAACTTTGAAGCTATTTTTAAAAAAGAAAATTTTATTTTCTTCTTAAAGTGAGGGGGTGAAGAATATACTTCACCCATTCTGAATATCAGACATTCGCAAGAATAAAGTCGAGTAAAATTTATATTTACTTTAAAGCTATTTTCCAAATCGAAAACTTTAGCCTCCCCTTCTGAAATTTTGAAATTCGCTACAATAAAGTAAAACAGAATTGAGAATTTCAGAAAAAGAAACTACTTTTTTCCCAATTTAATAGCTATTTTTCAAATTGAAATAGAAATCTCCCCCCCCCCCAAGAAAAATGCTTCGGTTTTGTTTAAATTTTTTACTACATATTACAACTTTTAATTTATTAAAAAAATTTAAAACAAAAACACGAAAAGAGAAGAAGAGCACATCATAAAAAAACATAACAAGTGTTTAGAAAACTAAAATAAGCACCACTGTTTTGCATCCTGAAAAATGCATTCTACACTGAGACTAATAGATATATTTGAAAGCATCTTTTGACTGTGGGTGGTATGAAGGTGTTAAAACCTTTATATCCCCCACAGAGTTGACCCACAGTTATCTGACTCCTCAAAAAATAGCCATCTCCTCTTACACCATGGGAAAATGACCTTTTCCTTCCTTAAATTGCCTAAATCATTTTTATGACCCTGGGCTCTTTTGTGCTTTTATAAAATGTCATATATTTACAGTACCGTCTATATGTCCCTTAAGTTGTCTGAAACTAGCAATTATCTAGATGTTCTAGGAAAACGGATGTAAGCTTTTAAGGGATCCAAGGGGATGACTCTTGTTAACATTTACTTAGGTCATTTTGTCAAGAGATTTTTTCTGAGACAAACGTAAAACGTTGCAGTTAAATTCCAGTTTTTAACCCATTTAATTGCGTCATTTAAATTAACCATTTTTAATTCAGATATAAATTCTGTTACCTTTTGTTTTTTTCAATTTTTGAAATTTAACTTTAATTAAGAGTTTTTAAAATTATTTGCAACTTCATTTTTTCAAACATAAATCGTGATATCAATAATTCCCATTCTTAATAAAAATTTTCTTTGGAAAACAAGAAAACCAAATGTAAATTTATTTATAAGGAGGTAAGTAAATGTTTGCATTAACTCATTTAATACATTTAAATTTTATATTTATATACTGTTAGAATTCTTTTATAAGAATGGTAACATAAAAATTGCTTTTCTTTATGTTCGTATATAAAATTTAATTTGCATTGTACTTTAATTGATAATTTTACTGTTTATTGTGTGCATGAATTTTGTTCTTATTTTATATTTTTTAAATTATTAAGACCTTTAAATTTTTTAAATTTGAACTTCGAATTTTTAGGGTTTTCAACAACTTTGTTTTCATTAAAAAATGAAATGTAATCTTTATTTTATCTAAAAAAAATCATATTTAATTTAATAAAAAAAACGCATTTAATTTAATAAAAAAGCTATGAACATCAGCTTAGAAATCCGTAGCAATTAAAATTCATTGCCATGAGAAATCATTAAAAAGAATTTTTTTTTTAAATTAGCAAATATGCTTTTCTCATTTTTCTTTCATTAAAAAAATATATATAATGCCCTTCGTCACAATTTTGCCACATATCGTTGGTTCAAAACTAAAACGACACTTCTGCATTATCTTCTCATGTTATTTGAATGAGAAGTGAGTGCAGAAGTGTCGTTTTAGTTTTGAACCATCGATATGATTACAAGGCGTCATGAATACATAGGCCAAATATTCAAGAACGAATTCTTTTCAAAATATAGCTATATTTTCTAGGGACCTGTCCATATTGGAGTAAAGGAACTTTGTTTTTTGTTAATCGATGTATGTATAGAAAGAATTTCTGTATATTTTTTCAATTAGGACTTTTTAAAATTTGGATATATATGCCGATAGAAAAAAAAGTCTATAATTCCTTCAGTTTCCATAACGCGGTCAAAACTTTTAGATTTGAAACTAAAAAATAATTTTTATTATTATAATGGCTTTGTCTTGAAAAGACCTTTCTAACGGTATAGTAACCGGATTCAACAGGTTTATAAAATTGGTATTTTATGATTAGCATTATATTTAGAGGAAAAGGAAGCTACTGTGGACATGCGAGACAAGAGGAGACAACATGAATAGCTTCCCCCCCCCTAGTCATATTTCCTCGGTGAGTAGCCGTAAATTGGTAACATTTATGTGCAGTGAACAAAAAACGTACCACCCTGAATAACTTTTGATTTAATGATCGGATCTTCACGTTCTAGGCCTCCATCTTAATAATTCGAGGGTGTGACTTCAAATATGCAAATTAATTAGTGCACGATATTTTATTTTAAGTTACGCAATCAGACACAAAAACATACTTTCCCTGAATAAATATAACTTTTGTTCAACAGATTCGATTTTCTAACCCCCGTAATATAGGAGGTAGCTGTAATCTGGGAAATATGGCCCCAATAGTTGGGTCGGGTGGGCTATCCAAAGTTTGGACCCCCAAATGCTAAGGGAATTGAAAAATTTTTGCACACTATTATAAAATTCTTTTATCTAAAGATAATTCCATGCAAAAAATAACTTTTAGTAAATATTTATTATTTTTTATTTAATAATAGTCTGATGTTGTTGATCATTTACGTCGCACTAGTGCTACACAATAGGCTATTGGCGACGGTCTGCGAAGCATCCCTTGAGGTTTGATCCTCTGCAGAGAGGATGGCACCCCCGGTTCGGTAGCCCGGCGACCTGCACGCGAAGTCGAGCACTTTATGGTAGAACAGTTTAACGAGGACCAATACCGCTCACCCTCGTCCCTACGCAGACTGATCCAAGTGGTCACACACCCGCACACTGACGGCAGCCAGTGATGCTTGACTTCGGTGATCTGCTGGGAGCCGAGTCTTAACGATCAGTCCACTACGGGACAATAATAGTCTGAAAACTTTTGAATCGTAAGGCATTTTTTTGTATCATTTTAAAGTATCTAATTCCACATGGAAAATACAAAATTTGAGCGAAATTGGTTGATTAGTTCTTGAGAAATTGAGTTTTATAAGTACGACTTTTTTAAAATTTAATTTCTCAGGATTAATCGATTTCGCTGAAATTTTGTATTTTGCCACGTGGAAAACTTACAATGTTTTGTTATCCATTTTATATGCGAACAAATAACTTGTTTTCATAAACATATTCGCTAACATAATACATAAATAGCGAAAATGACGATTAGAGATGGAGTACTGAAAGTTTTTGAAAGGGCCCCCGCCAAAAATTTTTGCCCCAGGGCCCCGAGGGGTGAAGTTACGGCACTGAACAGATCGCTAACGCAACTTTACTCTTTCACCCTGATCCTAACGCACAATTAGCATTACATGTTGATGCGTCAGCAGTGGCGTATCTAGGGTATGGCAAGTATGGCGTATGCCATGGGCGCATTATTTCAAAAAGGCGCAAAATCGATCAACATCAACGATTTTTTTACTTAAAAATTTTATTAAGTGTTTTTTTTAAATTTATATATGTATATATATATATATATATATATATATATATATATATATATATATATATATATATATATATATATATATATATATATATATATATATATATATATATATATATATATATATATATATATATATATATATATATATATATATATATATATATATGTATATATATATATATATATATATATATATATATATATATATATATATATAGAGAGAGAGAGAGAGAGAGAGAGATAGTTAGTTAGAGGGGGAATTAAAGTAAAGTATACAACATTTAACCATTTCATGTGGGCTCGAAAAGAAGACATCGTCTTTTGAGGGACTCTTTTTGTCACTGGGGGAGTGAAGTATGAAAGGGAACCGCTAATCGCAAAACAAAGTAGGTGACAAGCGTCAAACAATTCAGGTTAAATATAATTTGTTAATGTTCATGAATACATTCACGATAAATACTAAAATAAGTAACTGTAAAAAATATCTTTGTCCTTTCTGCTGTTATATTTACGACGATTTCGGCAAAAGCAAAATTTTAATTATAAAATCATAATTTAAAGAATAATGCTTAATTTTTAATAATTATTACTCTCGTTGCTAACTTTTTGATACATTTCAATTAAAATATTTTTAATTTTAGAAAATTTCCTAAATAATTCCCATTCAATTTTCATCAAAATCCTTTTACTAAAAGTCTTTTGACCGCATATATAATTTCAAATGCATTTAAAATTTTCGAAAATGTAGCTTATCATTGCTTTACAACAAGTCAAAGCTGTAATAGAAAGAATTTAAGTTATCACCAGGGCCGGATTAAGAACCTCAGAGGCCCTAAGTACTTATATTTTTGGATGCTCCTTAAATATAATTAAGAAGATCAATATAAATAAATAAAATATTTTTCTTAAAGAAAACTAAAGTAAAGTTTACAAAAATAAATAAATGTATATAACTGCAAAATTTAACACTTTTTGCAGAGAATCTGGTGGAAATCAAAATTTTTCAATTAACTCTGTGAATGTTTTTTAAGACTAATCAAGTATTTTTCGATTTTAGAGGAAAATTAAAATAATTCCTGGTATTTCATTTTTAAAATTTCATTTTAAAAATTTCCTGACCCACAAGCTATTTTCCCCCCTTTCAAATCTATAAAATATAACCTAATTTTATTTTCAAACTTTCCGGGTGTTATGTAATGTTTCCGAATATGCTTTTTAAATTTTTAATAAAAATATTTTCACTGTGGGTGTCAAGTTAATATTCACGTAAAAAAGAAATATCGAACTTTAACCAATTTTTATGGAGAATACAAAAGGTTAATTCAGTATATTAACGAAATTAGTAATTAATAAAAATAACAAAAAACTCTTTTTTTTCTATCTCCTAGAATGTTGAGAAACCTGAGACAGCTCTCCATGAATTAATAAAAGATTTCTTATTATCTACCGCATTTATTATTAATATTAATTCAACTATTTCGCTTTTTGTGTCAAAATCGGTTTGTTTCCACTCCTTTGAAAAACGTAGTGTTTATTTTATTTTACATTATTATTTTATTCATAATAATCAATCAAAAATATTCTATACATTTAATGTGTTTAATGTAAAACAATTTAAAGTTCTGAATTAATAATAAACTTAATTTATAATTAAACCGTTACATGCTGCTTCACTTTAATTTCATGTTTGTAAAAAATTAACAACAGAAAGTGAGTTTTGTATATAAGTGATAGTGTGATTATTTTAGAACGCACAATCATGGTTATATATAAAAATAAAATAATTAACTAAATAAAATATTTTCTATTACAAAAGTACAGAATATGTACTATCATTAAGAATGTATGTTATTATTATGTATTAATGCAAGTTATGCCATGTTTCAAAGGTTTATATAGCCTGTGCTATGTATGATGTTATAGTTTTTGAGTAGTAAATATATCGATATATCAAATTTCTTCTTCCTCGGCAATGCATAACGTATTTATTTAAAATCATGTACTTTTCAATAATAAAAAAAGAAAAAAATCCTAAAAATATTTATTGATTTTTATTTAGAATAGTTTACTTTGATATTCATTTCAGTTTAAAATAATTTACTTAAAAAAATGTTTTTGACTTAGATTATTTGATATTATTTATGTATATTTGAAAATACTATACGTTAAAATTAAACTATAATAAAGAAGCTGAATCCTTAAATTTAAAATATTTATCTATATGAAAAAATTGAGTAAAAATATAAGAGACTAAAAGAAAATGAAAGGCGAACGAACGAATTTTAGGATGTTCAAAAGTGGGTGAGAAATGTAAAGAAACTTTTTCTCCTTATCTAAAGGAAAGTGAGACCTCCCATAGTGCATCCCACTGTAACTTTACTCTTTCTTTTAAAGAAGTCCCCCATTCTTAAACAAGAAAAGATAAGAGAAAGACCAGAATGCAGAGAATCCATGATCCCTGAATAAATTTTTATTTTCTTTATTTTTTCACTACCACAAGCAAAGAGAAAAGAATTTGTTCCTTCTCTTCGTATCACATTACAAGATTAGGCAATTAATCAGGGAACCCCTTCAGGCAGAGATAGATCTTTGGTGATGACCAGAGGACAGAGAAATGTGAAATCCATAGGATGTCTCATGCTTGTAAATCTTCAGTTTCATCAGGGGTTAAAATCTCTTTGAAAAACGTTTTCGGGATCTGTTGAATAGATTTCAAAAAGAACCCCTGCTGTAAATTAGCGTAAATTCTTCCAAAACAGGAAATATTTGTCATCCATGGTGGGAATCACCTCCACAAAAGTGTGAAATACTAAAAATGGGAGGTGCCTCTGTCTGGTAGTACACCCCTCTATTTTAAAAAATAAAGACAGACGTAATTGTAAGTTGTTAGGTGTTCACGCTCCTATGAAAAATTCTGCTCGTTCTAGTTGTTATTTCAAAATTTAATTCAAGAAAATAAATATTTATAGTCTATTTTGGAATTTTATAATCTAATTTGATAGGTTACAGCT
Organism: Parasteatoda tepidariorum; assembly: GCF_982258835.1. Classification (NCBI taxonomy): domain Eukaryota; kingdom Metazoa; phylum Arthropoda; class Arachnida; order Araneae; family Theridiidae; genus Parasteatoda; species Parasteatoda tepidariorum. The sequence goes on along the minus strand of NC_141757.1, from coordinate 118,692,271 downwards.
TTTTCAGATAGGTTTTAATTCATTCAACTATTTAAGTGGTAAGATTTTTTTCCTTGATTGTAAGTAATCATTTCCTAAATATTTAGATAAATGTATTACGCATAAATTATTGATTAGCGTTATAGGCGTCCGTTATATTTTTAAGAAATGATGTCTATGTGAAGGGATGCCAACTGCTAAGATTTCTCAGAAATATTTTATTAAGTGGTGGAAAGTTAAAGACCAAAACTTGCAAACGTTTGGATAATTTTGGTTAAATTTAAAATGCTTACCACTAGATAACTGGAATGAAATTGTGTTTAACACGAAATTTCGAATTATACAAACGTAGTGGCTTAAAAAATAATTTTATATGAAATTTAATAATTAAATAATTGTATATCTGCATAAACCAAGAAACAAAACATAAATTTTGCTACCACTAGAAAAAAGTTTCCCATTAAACAGAGCAAGTTGGCATCTCTCTCTCTATATATATAGATCGAGAGGGACATTCTTCCCCCTTTTAATTTTATAAATTAGAATTTATAATATTTTTTAGTTTCTATTATTGCTGTTTTATATGAAAAAACATTTAACATGCACAAGGAATTTTTTGTAGTAATAATTATACATTGTATAATTAAATAATCGTTAATGCTTTATTATTAAAATTAATATGTAGTAAAATGTACTGAAAATTTATTGCGATAGGTAAATAATTTTTTGTTTATAAGTAAGTAACATTCATAAAGTAACATGCTTTTCTTTTTATTTATTAATAGATAAATTTTGAATTTAACCACTTGTAAAAGTTTGATCTTTTTTTCCTTTGAATGGTTAGAAAGCATATCGTCAGTTGTTGGCATTTTTTTTTTTTTTTTTTTTTTTGTACTCTAAGTTACGGAAGTATATTCACTCACAATTTTAATTATATTTTAATGCTTTAAATGTGAATTGCAATAATCCTTCTACTTACAAATTGAAATTTTTTCTTCTAATTTTTAAAGACATGTTTGTTCTGAATTTTTAAATTATATTCAGTTAATATTTATCAAACTGTCTTTGACTTTGAAATTGAATCAACTTCTTCCTTATTTCTCGGCCACAAAATTTCGCAAATCTTTCTCCTATATTTTTTCTTTTTTTTCAGATTGCCATTTTCTTCCCTTTTTTTTTCTAATAAAAAATAGATTAAATAAATACTACTTTTTTAATTTTATATAAATACTATTCTTTTAATTTTCAAGTGTTTTACAATATATGTCACTTACATTACATTTATATCATCCCATATCACATTGCTTGAAAAAAATTGGTATACTATTTTCAAATGGGTTTATTAAGTGTCCTCCATTTATATATTATATTTATTTCTTATAATCAAAGTAAAATGGTAGCAAAATAATATTAATGTTATAATGTGTAGTTTATAACCCAATCATTACAACAGTTTAGTAACTTGAAAGAAAAAGTTATCAATAAAGTGATAATCACAATAATATTTATTCATTAAATAATTATCTTTATTTTAAGAATATATTTAGAAATGTATTTCCATAAAGATGCAAATAGTCATCTTCTCGAATATTTCAATGATTTATATTTTTTTCTTTTACCTTAAAAACAACTTAATTTACACAATTATAAACGACCTTTATAATTGCGCAGAAATTTTTTTTCACTTTGCTTGAAAATCTCTCTAGGTACTTCTCAGATTGCGATTACCCCCTAAATTTTGGGATTCAGAAATCCAAATTCGTCGAAAAAATGGCATGTATAAACAGAAATTTCAGAGAAAGTACGTTTTAGTATCTGATTTCGTAACTTAAAATATCATACCTGCACCTATTAATTATCATATTTTAAGTCACCCCTTGAATCATTGAGATGAGAAGAAAGTGAAGATCTGATCATTAGATCAAAAGTTATCAGGATGGTCCGTTTATTTATTTTTTTGCGCACTGAACGTCTAAAAATTTATAATTTAAATTTGTTTAATATTTTGCTTTATTTTTTAATTTGTTCCATTGTGATGCGAAGAGAATTTTTCATAATTTGTTTTTTTTTTTAATTAAATATGCTAGAATGTATTCTGGTCTATTTCTTTACTTTTTGCCTTTTTTTTACTGTTAGCAAAAGAATTATTTCTAGATATTCTTAAAACTAATCGTCAACTTCCCCTAATTTATTTCTCAATAAAGAATATATTATTGTCGTTATTAAGTCTTGTTTTGTATGTAATTGTGTGTATATTTTTTCTTATTATCTGTTTTTATATAAGGATTGTAAAACGTAATTATATTAAGAGCATCGGTTTTTTTATTTTATTGAACAGTAAATAAACTAATCAAAATATCTCTTTTTTTTATTGTTGCTATTTTATTCGTAATTATCATAACAAATCGTAATTATTTACACTGTAATCTTCAATTAATTTATTATATCGCGATGATTTTATTTTGATGTTAGCAAAGCGTGATTATTTTAAAAAAATCAATTTCCTTCAGTTTTAATTTTGAAAATGTTGAGTAATCATCCGGTTATGTTATAGTTCTTCTTTAACTCAGAGCTACATTTGTTGTGTGTACGTAATTCTGTTACCAAATTATATTTGTAAAACTTTAAAATATAATTGTGCTTAATTAAACAACTTCTTAGAATTTTTATTGACAGTTGAAAAAACGCAATGGAATCTTCTATAAATATGATAAAAAAGGTATTTTAATTTCTTACCGATGAGGATTTCGAATACACGTGAATGCATAACAATTAAAAAGAGATAATTTTATTGTTATATTTAATATTTATTTATTTATAATTTTTTTTTTTTTTTTTTTTTTTTTTTAAATTTAATTCAATCTTTTCGTGATATTGTCAAAAGAGTTAAATACTTCAAACAATGCTTTTATTTTGTATTGTATAAAAAAAAAAAGAATTTTAATATTTTAGTAAGGGCGCCAGTAAGAGGTTTGCCATAGGCGCTTCTTTCCATAGATACGCCTCTGTGCGTCAGACTTCGCGATAGGCGCAGTCTTGCATCAAGTCACTAAAACTGGTTTACAGCCTTTAAGTTTTTTCTCTAGAAAACTAACGGAAACCGAAAGGAAATATTCAGCCTATGATCGCGAACTTTTGGCAGCATATAGTGCAATAAAGCATTTTCGTTACATGGTCGAAGCACGAACCTTTACGTTATACACGGATCATAAGCCACTCGAATTTGCTTTTATGCAGAAAAACGAAAAATGCACTCCGAGGCAACTGCGCCAATTAGATTACATTGGCCAATTTACCACAGATATACGCCATATTAAAGGGATAGAAAATATTCCAGCCGATATGCTGTCACGTATTGAAGCAATATCATGCCCATCGCCAATCGATTTTAAAAAAATAGCACAAGAGCAGAATTCCGATCCCGAACTTCAAACAATATTAACAGACCAGAATTCTTCATTAAAACTTAACAAATTAGTGTTGCCAGATAGTGAGGTGGAATTATATTGCGATATCGCTACAGGAAAAATCCGCCCATATATTCCTAAATCTCAACGTCAAATAGTTTTTAATGCATTACATAATTTAGCCCACCCGGGAACTGAAAGTACAGTAAAATTAGTTACCGATCGTTTTGTTTGGTCTAATATAAATTCTGACTGTTCTAAATGGTCACAAGCATGTATACCGTGCCAGAGGTCTAAGATTTCCAAACATACAAAAAGTGAGGTTAAACGGATCCCGGTAGAAAATAAGCGTTTTTACCACATACATTTAGATTTAATCGGACCGCTACCCCCATCAGAAAGTTATACATATTGCCTAACAATAATAGATAGGTTCACTCGGTGGGTAGAACTTGAGCCATTAAAAAACATCGAAGCTGAAACGGTCGCATCAGCTATTTATAAGGTATGGATTTCCCGTTTCGGAGTTCCAGGAATCATTACTACTGATCAGGGCCGACAATTTGAGTCTAGGCTTTTTCGAGCACTTGCAATTTTTTTGGGATGTAAACATGTACATACATGTGCCTTTCACCCCCAATCTAATGGGTTAATTGAAAATTTTCATCGCACATTAAAATCAGCCATAAAAGCCCATTTGACAGATCGTTGGACGGATAGATTGCCTACTATACTCCTTGGCTTAAGAGCAACATATAAACCAGAGTTACATGCTACCTCTAGTGAACTGGTGTATGGCCAATGTCTTAGGCTACCTGGTGAAATTTTTACTAAATCACCAAATGATGTCAACACACCAGAATTTATCAAAGCGCTCAAAGAGTACTTTGCTAGTATAAATCCATCTCCAACATCGAATCATGGTAGGAGACAATTATTCATTCCACAGAAGCTGAATACCTGTTCGCAAGTTTTCTTGAGATATGATGCTGTTAGAGCTCCGTTAAGACCACCTTATGATGGACCTTATCCAGTCTTATCCAGAACTGAGAAATTTTTCAAAATCTTGAAAAATGGCAAGGAACTGGTAGTAACAGTGGATAGACTAAAACCAGCATTTATCTTATCTGCAGAGGACATGACAGAACCTCAGAGATCAACGGAACCAGAGCCGTTGCCACCAGCAATCAGCAACACACCTCCACCAGCAAACCAGCTAGTCCCGAACAGCAAGTCTCCACCAGTAGAACAACCAATCGTGGCCAGCAGGTCATCCAGATCTGGCCGACGAATCAAACTTCCAGTGAGATTTGCCTAACGCTGCTGCTGGGAAGGGGGTACTGCAGCGCCATCTAGATCAAGGCGTGCAACAAAAACTTTAACTGCAATCTTCGTAGGAAATATAAACTTTCACTTCCACTTCTACTCTCTCTGTGAACAGTGATACAAAAAAAACACATGTGTACGATCAACTATGTTTTTTAAGCATGTACAAATAATGTGAATATATTTATGTAGTGATTTACAATGTTGCATTTATTTATTATTGTGTATCGGATGCAGCATACCAAAACACTTCAAATTAAAGAGACTTTTAAGTATTATCTGAAATACAAATTCCATAATATAAGTGTGCAAACCCGTCAGTTATAAACTAATAAAATGTATAGAAATTGAAGGAATTTCAGAAAAGACACAAAATTTGAATCATTTATTTTTTTTAAACATCGCAAGGTTAATTTAAACCAGTCAATATTTTAATTATGTATTATTTTTGAACTACAAAGCAAAAAGGCTGAAAAATTCTTTCTCTTATGTAGAAAATATTAAGATATTTCAGTATCTGACAAAATATTTCGAGACTAACTAATTCTACTGTACTTAAATAACTAATTATGCGGCTTTTTCTCTTAAGACTCCTTTCACCCGCAAAGATCCTGAAAAGTAAAGGAAGGTTCTGATATTTTAAAATATGTATTTTCTTTTGAAGAAATGCACCTAACCACCCAAATAGAATTTCTCCTAATGAGAAATTGTGGATTGAATTCAATTCAGGGTGACCCCACAAAGAGTTTGCGGAAGAAACTGTTAAAATATTAAATGAATAACATGATAACCACCAGGATAGGTGGTTATCATGTTATTCAAGGAGTTCCTGTTGTGTCTAAGAGGGTGGGATATGGCAGCTGAAAACATGGGGGGGGGGTACAAGTAGTACGCCTCCCCCCCATGTGGATAGTACTAGCCAAAGAATATATAGGTACTAGCCATGTGGATAATACTAAACCACATGCCATGTGGATAATACTAAAAATCCAAATTTATACCATTTTTGAGAATTATTTTTTTTAGGTAAGTTCTTTTGTCTCTTAGAAGCAAATATATTTCAGAAAAAAATTATTTTTATAGTTAAAAAAACAAACTTTTCGGAAAAAAAAAATTGAATTTTTTATTTATAAAAAAAAAGGCAGTAAATATTAAAAAAAAAACATAGGTATGATATTTTTCATGATCAATGATTTCCTGCCTATGTTGACTTTTTCTTCCTCCCACAAAACACCAATGAGGGATAAATTAATGTACATTAATTTACAAAAAATAAGCATATAAAAATAAATATTTAAAACAACGTATTTATGCTCATAAATACATTTCTTTTCTTTGCTTAGATTTCAGCAAAAAAGAATATTTTTCAATATATTTTTTTTGTTTAAAATTAGTTTCGTTTAATTAAAAAATCATAATAAGAAAAAGAACAGTAAATATTATAAAACATATGATCTTTTTCATGATCAATAATTTCCTGCCTATGCTGATTTTTCCTTCCTCATCAGAACACCAATGTGGGATAAATTAATGTACATTAATCTACAAAAATAATCATGTAAAAATAAATATTTAAAACAAAGTATTTATGCGCATTTATGCATTTCTTCTTTTTTACTTAGATTTCAGCAAAAAAGAATCCTTTTAAATATATATATTTTTTCTGCTGTTTAAAATTAGTTTCGTTTAGTTAAAAAATCATAATAAGGAAATCTGGTTTTCAAATACTAATTAAGAAATCAGCTTACAACTAGTATCTTAAATAATAATTATTAGAAATGCTCTAAAAAATCGTGTTCTTTTCCGTATTTTGTTCAAAATTTTAGTACGATTCTTGGTTTTAAAAAAAATCGACGTTTTGCTTTCTTAAACGCCAATACTGCCGCTTTTTCTCCCTTTTTTGCTACCTCATCCCCCAACTGACTTAGAGAGTAACCCAGTTTCCATGACAACTGCTGTAATCCGGTCTACGTGCCTTTCTCTCCAGTGCCAACTTAAGGTGGAATGGACTATACACATTTGCACGCGAGTCCAGTCCAATCATATTTAATGTTAGGGAGCATTCACACTTCATGTGAAACAAAATCGCATATGCGAATTCGAAGATGCTAGTGTGGCGTAACCACCACTATAAATGTTAAATACCAATTCACAAGTATACATCCAATTCCTTGCATTGCTGATTCTACAGCAAATTTACCTGGATCACAGATATTTTGTCGAATCGACCTTGTCAAAGCCTATCATCACATTCCCACAAATCTTGGAGATATTCACAAGAGTGCAATATGCACCTCATTCGGCTTGTATGAGAGTCTGAGGATGCAATTTGTGACACTTTTCACAGGTTTATCGATGAAGTCACTGGTGGCTTAACAGGCGCTTATGCTTTTGTGGGCGATATCCTTATAGCATCAAAAGATCCAGATAAGCATTTCAAACATTTAAAGGCTTTATTCTCTAGATTAGAGGAATATGGTCTTTGCGTAAACGTTTCTAAATCAACTTTCGCCCTATCATCAATTGATTTTTTAGGTTTTAACCTTTCTGAGAAAGGAATTGAATCTCTCTGATAAAGTTAAATGCGTAACTGATTTTCTTAAGCCCTCTACTCTCACTAAACTCCGTCAATTTTTAGGATTGTTTAATTCAGGGCTGTCCAACTGGCGGTCCGCCAACACATATTGTGCGGTCCGCCAACTTCTTATTCAGACTGATCGGCCTCTGTTTTCCCATTAAAATGAAAACAAATTGTTTTATAATCCTTCTGTTCTATTATTTTATAATTAATAATTCAACTATTAATTGTTATTGTATAAGAGATAAGAGGTTATTGTTCAACTTTTTCAAATTATGGCCCACCCGGTGATCAGCGACCGGAATTCTGGCCCGTGGGCTCCTTGCAGTTGGACAGCCCTGGTTTAATTTACACCCAGAGCCGCCCATATACTTGCTCCTTTAGTTCAATTTTTAGAAGGGCATAAAAATAAAAAAAATCTCGTTCCAAATGTCATGATTCTTCCGAACCTCTTAAATGGAACGAAAACGCTGAAAATTCTTTTATTGCGACTAAAAATGCTATTGCTCAGGCAACACGTTTGAGACGCCCCATGCCTGGAGCTGAAATGAGTGTCTGTGTAGATGCGTCGAATGTCGCAGTTGGTGGCGCTATAATGCAACTTTCGCAAAATAAATGGGAACCAATAGCTTTTTACTCCTTCAAATTAAATAAAAGTCAGCCCAATTGGTCAACGTATGACGGGGAAGTATTTGCTATGTACTCCGAGATTAAGAAATCCCGTCACATGATAGAGGAGAGAAAATTTCAAATCTATACTGATCGAAAACCCCTAATAATTGCCTTTCAACAAAATCCTAACAAATGTTCACCTCGACAAGTGCGACATTAAGATTTCATTTCCCAATATTCTACAGATATCCGTCATGTGCTTGGTCTTCAAAACGAAGTCGCGGACGCTTTATCTAGAATTGAAATTAATTCTTTTGCCAAAACAACGTTTTTAGATTTTAATAAATTTGCTGAAACAAAAAAAAAAAATTATTATTCAGAGCTACTTAAATATCTTAATAATCAAACAACTTCTCTGAAACTTGAATTGAAACCATGTCATATTTCTAATGATGATTTAACATGTGATACAGCAACCGGCCAGCCAAGACCCTTTGTGCCCGAGTCGTATCGAAAAATCATATTTGACCACCTGCACAATATTTCTCATCCTGGTATTCTCGCCAGTATCAAATTAATCTCATCTAGATTTGTATGGCCATTCATGAAACGCGAAATAAAAGACTGGGAAGAAATAAAAGCCGAAGTAAAAGACTAAGTGTTGTGAACCTTGCCAACGCACTTAAGTCCAAAGGCATACTAGAACACCGCGTGGAACATTTTCTCTTTCTGATGGACGCTTTTCTCATGTCCATATGGATATTGTTGGACCTTTACATTCCTCAGGTTGTTTCAATTACACTTTGACAATGATTGACCGATTTACCTGGTGGTCGGAGGCACATACCTATTCCTGACCAAAAAACAGTAACCATCAGCAAATTTTTTTAACCAATGGATAAGTAGATTTGGTTGTCCTTCCATCGTAACAACCGATCGAGGAGCACAGTTCGAATCGAAGTTGTTCAGAGAGCTTTCAGACCTATTGGGGACGTCTACAATACGGATTACAGCATAGCATCCAATTTCAAACGGAATCGTAGAACGATTCAGCAGGCATCTAAAGTCAGCACTAAAAGCTCACGAAAAAAACCAGTGGCTTGAGACAATTCCAGTAGTCCTATTGGGAATAAAAACAGCCAAAGAAGATTTAAATTCTTCTTCAGCTGAACTCGTATATGGATCTCCGTTACGCTTGTCATGCGAGATGTTTGAAAATGCAAAGCCAACTACGTCTAATCATGAATTCATTTCACAATTACGAAATCATATGCAGCAATTAACACCAGCTACCACAACAGTACATTGCGAAGAAAAATTTTATGTTCATCCAAATTGGAAATCTTGCTCTCATGTTTATTTTCGGGTCGATCATGTAAATCCTCCATTGCGTCAGCCTTACTCCGGTCCTCATAAAGTTATTAATAGATTGAAAAAAAAAAGCATTACCATTGAACTGAATGGTCGAAAAACAACGGTTTCTCTAGATCGAGTGAAACCCGCCCTTTATTTAAAGGAAACTGCTTTAAAAGCAGTGTCAAAACCAATTGTACCTACGGACCAAAAGGAGCCAGCCAAACAACCAACTGTTGCACGTACAAGATCTGACAGACATGTCAGATTTTCAAAAAAATTAGAGACATACATAACTAAATAACTCATTATTGTAGTTTAGTTTGTGATGTATGTTTAATAGTTGAGAAAAATGCTTTTTTAAAATTTCTGTTATGTTTTTTAATTTCTGTTAACCAATTTTCATAATATTATTATTTATATCCATTGTACAATTCTTGTCACATACTCTGCTCTAGTGGTTATATCGTTTCTTCGGTTACCCTCAGTCACTGGGGGGATACTCTGTGGTGAATAAAATCATTGCCAAGGCAACAGAAAAAAATAATGCAACCCTAGAACAAAAGAGCAAAACGTCTTTTGCAGTGTGGCGGCGTGCACTTAAAGAAATGTGTATAAAGTTTTGTTTTCATCCAATAATGTAATGTTTTCCTTTTAAGAGCAAAATGCTCATTTTGATTAAACCTTTAGACGATCTAATATGGATAATTAACTAATTATTTTATGATGGTGACCCGGACGTGATATGAACTAGCCAACATTAATGGATGGTCCACATTGAAACAGTTGATACGCTTAAAATATAGCGCTAAAAAAAAATCCGGTGAAGTAAATGAAAGTTTTCCGGTCAATAAACAAAATTGAAGAAAAAAAATGAGCGGAATGATATAAAAAAATTAAGAAAATAATGAGCAAATATGATATAATTCTTTTTTAGCATAAATCAGCTAGTGGTATTCGTTCATCGAATTCTATCACATATAAAATTTTGGTAGGGGAGTAATGCGGTGTAATTACCACTATAAATATGAAATACCAATTCACTAGTACATATGACATGTTAACTTGATTCCATGTCATAATTTTCGCTCCTTGTTTATTCCCTTATTGTATATATCTATTTTATTTTTATCTTATTTTTGATTCAATTTGCGCTGATTATCGTGCGTTGTAAATATGTATAGATTTTATATTTAACCCAGACCTTCCTTAATATTATCGATCATCATAATCTTCATGATTATTTTACTTTATATTGTTTATGATTATATTGTTCAATTGCACCCCATGCCATTCTACATTTCATGATTGTCCATGTCACACGAACCCCCTCTAGATTTTTTGGTGTTGAGCCCTCTTCCTCCCATCTCCATTCCTCCTCACTACTCCTCATCATCGATTTATAACTATCGACGAGTCGGTTAATGCCGCTTCGAGGCAGCGCACCAAGATTTATGTGATTTCCACCGTAACTTGATTCTATCATGAGAACATTTTGATAGATGTAAGTTGAGTCGATAATTCAAATTCCTTCACGAGTGAAAATATCACTGATGACTTTTTCATGGGTAAAGTATTTCAACAATCAGGTTTTCGCTGGAATATCCGAATTCCCAAACGATAAATTTAGCATGTGGTGTAAATGGCTATTTAATGCTCTCTTATGCACCTCCGATCGGAGCTGAATGTAAAACCGAGCCATTTACAACGGGGTTCACGAACTTCCGATCACTGAAAAGAAAAATGGAGATCAGCGATCAAAATGTGCTACAGGTGGCGTGTGGAGAGTCAAAGAAGAAGGAAGTAAGTTAGATTCCGTCTTAATTTTCAAATAGATTAAGAACTTTTAAGTTAAGAAACTATGTAGAACTAAAAACTACATTGATTATAATTCTAAAAGATAGTGTCGTTGACATCTAAAAAAAGTTTTTGACAGTTAATTACGAAAAATATTTGAAAAGGAAAATATCGTTGTACATGCCTTTACAACTGAAAAAAGGAGGAGATGGAAGGGGGGAGGGATAAGACATGGAGCCGTCTTCTCCCCAGATGGCGATCGCGAATTCAGCTGGGTGCGCAATGCGTAAATCACATATAGTGAGAATAGATCTTTCCCAATGGATGACAATTTTTTCGTATGTGAGAAAATTTGCTATTAGTGTAAAAGGCCCTTTAATGATGTCATCCGTGTTATGCAAAAAATTTGTTTGTTTTTTGGCATCATTATTTATTTTCGTAGCTATTGTAAACATTAACATGGCTGCATATTAAAAATTTCGAAAAATTAAATATATTTTTATTCAGTCTCTTAGAATTTTTATGAACACTTTTTTTAGTTCCTTATATTATCATGTATAATTATTAAATAAGGTACCGCCCATCTTTTAATGGATATTAATTTAAATGTACATCATTATAGTAGTTTATTATACTTCACTAAAAATTGCTTATGATTTGTGTGACGCTATTAAAAGTGTGTAAATTATAAAAAAACATGGGCACACATATTTATTTCAAATATAAGCGTGTATTCTTAGACTAAAACCTTCGAAAATTGAAAAGGTTATGCTTTATAATTGCTTAAATTTAGTACCAGGGAGTGTTTCTTTAATGTTTGACATTCTACTTCAAAACTTAAAATCGACATTCTAATTCAAAATTGCTTTTTTTATTAACTTAGAAAGTGCTCTAATGTTCCAAATTCTATTTCAACTATTCAAATGCGCTTAATTAATGTTTAAAAACTTATAAAACAACTCAGGTTTGAAAAGTCGATTTCTGTATCGTATTCTGCGGCATAATAATTGCCATGTTTTTGACAACTTTCGGGCAGTAGCCTGCAAGAAGCTAAAAGAAAAAAAAAAACCCATTCAGAAAGAAACCAACATGAAGGGTAAACTTCTACATGTTTTAAAAAAAATTGCAATTTTAAAATCCATTTGGCGATTGTAGTTGGTCTGACAGATTACGATATAATAAATAAGTGACGATAAAGATAATGCTTTAATATGTAAAAATGCGTGTGCCTCAGTTTGCAAATAACTTCTTTTGGCTTTTAATTTGACTCAAATCAGGATTCTTGGACTCAAAATTTTGAAGTGCCTATTGATCACCTTTTCTTTTACAGAAATATTAATATTATTACTTAAGCTAACAGACTTTCTACTGTATGTGACTTATGTTACTTCACTAATAAAATTATTTTGCTTAATATTTATATCTATCACAAAACTTTATGAGAAATTTGTTCGATTTTTATCCTTGTTAATTATTTCTATTTTATTTTTAGATTAGTGATGCCTTTCTGTTCGGGATGTTTTGAAAATATTACTGATGAGGAATGTATTCAAGCATGTAATAAGGACTGGCATGGCTCATGCTTTCGGTATCAGTATAATTTTTATTACTTCAGATATTAATATAGACATCATTTCAGAAACCAAACTGCGTTGACAGTGAAAACAGAATTCCATATTTATACATTTTTAAGGTGTTCAGTATTGGGATGCTTAGATTTTTGCATCTCTTTAAAATTACTATCTTTTGCTACATTTATGTTTTGCTTTAAGTATTGTGTAATTTTGGATTCTTATGTCTTTCGAGCATTTAATTGATTGATTAAGGTAATTATATTTTAAACTTAATTCTCGAATTCTCAGTTTTTTAACAACTAAAGTGTTAAAAAATGGTATAAACAATAAATTATGAGCAATGAATGCTCTCAGCGGCGTATGCAGACATTGATGACTATGATTCATCGGGAGACGTTTTACTCATTGTGCTTAAATCAAAATTTCTGAAGCTTTCCATTTTTTTTAAAATTAAAAAACACTTCAATTTAAACACTAGAATAGCGATGATTGCAGAACATCAACGTTTTCAGATACGTTGATGACCGCCCATTCCTATTCAGTGTGTTGCTATTAGTTTTAAACTGTAAATGCATGAAAATTTATAAGTATAAGGTGATATTCCGTTAGAATGCTTGTTTACACCATCTGCCAACAACCAATTGTATTTGTATTTAATTACAAAGTGTATTTGTACTTCAAGCAAAAGAAAAAATTGCATGTCAGAGGTGAGTAAAATTAATACCTTTCGTGTTTATCTTCTGTGATTTTTTTAAAAATTGTTTTTCTTGTGTCACATTCCTGTTGTCATCAAATCGTGACCACCATTTAGACCCAGATATTAGTATAAAACTCTTCCCTAGCTTTCAATGATTGAAAGATTGAATTACATTTTAGCTTAGGCATGCTACCCATTTTAATGATTTATTATCGAACATAAACCAGTGATTTCACTTGACTTTGAAAGTTATGGGTCTTTAGGACTTCTATAATTCTAAGCCCTTTTTTGCATAAAGTGAGTCCTTTCATAAAAATGGTAGAAAAGATAAGTTATCTTTAAACAATCAAGAAAAAGCAGCAATGTAATTTGATGCTTAGAATTATTCTAATTTTCTCTTACAACTGTTAATTTTGTTAGCGCTTATGGATGGTGTAAAATCTGCTGTCGCTCTATTTGTTTTCTAAGCTGGAGAATAATATTTCTTGGTCGAGGTGTCATATCTTATTTTTTGCATCATCTGTATGCTTGTTGTTGTATTTGATGCATTAAGCACATGAACGGAGTTATTGCTAAATTAGTTAGGATAAATTTTATTATCATGAATATTATAACTGAAGCTGGGATACAAATCTGAAAATCTGTGCAACACGAGTAGCAAATTTAAATGTCCTTCAACTTACCAGGGTCTTGCAAAAATGATTTAAATTATTTTTGTAACTAGTTTGCCAGATTACAAAATATGAAAATAAACTTATTATTTTTTGAAAAGAATTAGTTTAATAACAATTAACTAATAAAATAATTAACTAAAAATTATTTATTTTGTTATTTTCTTCATTAATCTTTCTTTTCTTTCTTTTTTTTGTCTTTATATTATATATGCACGGTACATTAGTAAATAGCAAAATAATATGTAGGATAGCAATATTTTCCCATATTTATCTTTTGTTGAATTCTAGAAGATCAAGCATAGGAATATAAAGTAGTTTTTATGCAAAAATAACTGCCATTATGTTTTATTTATATATATGTTTAAGAAATAATCTTTTGTTGTTTCAAACTATATTTTGCGTTTAATAAAGTATCTGTGTTAAATTTAGATGCACAATGTGCCAAAATCCAGTTGTTGGAACATTTTTTGAAAAGGATGGCTTAGTATATTGTCAAAAAGATTATTGGAATGAATTTGGAGAAAAGTGCCATGACTGCAAACAATTTATTTCTGGTCCAGTTATGGTAAATATTGAGCTGAAGTTAACTTTCATAGTAATGTTCAAATTAATAGTGAAATTTTTTTATATTTATTCTTGTTTAATAAACAGCTTAGCCTATAACAGTTTTTGATGGAACCGAATAAATACTTTTTCTCTACCTTTTATGCCAAAAAATTAGACCATGTGTTCAATTTTCAATATAATTATTAAAGGGATAATTTATTCTGACAATGTTATAGTTTGTTATAATTTATTCTTTTTAATAGATGTAGTATAATTTTAAAAAATTTAAATAATTTTTTTAAATTAAAATTTTTCTTTATTTCTTTAGTCTTCCCAAAGTTTAGTGTATAATGCCAAACTATCATATATAAAAGTCTTATCCCATCAAATGATCTAAATCATTATTTATATTTACATGTGTCAATAAAATGTTATGGATAATGTTGATCATGAATCATATTTTTCAACTATCATTGATGTTTACCTGTCAAGTTTTATTATCCTATGTATTGCTTTGTTGTAAGTATTATTTTTTAGCAATGTTGGTTCAGATATTTTGGGAAAATTCAAGGAATACTTTCCCCCCAAAATAAGCATGTACCCTGTCATTGAAATTTTCGATTCACTAAGTATTGATTTCGAAGAACCTTCCTTGTTATGTCTGTGTTAATGAAATGAATGGACGAAATCTTTTAAATATAGACTTTCACTGCTTAATGTCAACAATCAAATAGTAGCTTTGGTGAATGCCCAAAATGTTTGTTATTTCTTACTTAATATGAATATGTTCATTGAAATGTTAATATTTGGCCGATGTTTCAATATCCTATTAGAATAGGTTCTGAAAAACATCAGGGAATATTGGGCAGTGACACTGAACTTTAAAAAGTTAAAAAAAGAAACATCTGTGTAGGGAATGCTGGGCAAGTTTGTATCAAGCTTTGGCACTTAAAGAAACTTTGTTGGAAATGCTAGGCAATAGCACTTAAGTTTTAAAAAAAACCAATCAGTGTATGGAATACAAAAATTTTAATTGTGAAAAACCTGGGAGTGGAGAACGATTATCACAACACCTACCCAGTATTCCTCGGTGTTTTTCCTAATCTATCTTATTTGGATAGTAAAATATTGAATAAATATTTAAATATCAGTGAATAGATTAATATCAAATCAGATCTAGCACTTATTTCAGACATTTGTCAAAGCAACTAAGTGGTTGTTGACATTCACTGATGAAAGTTTGCAATTTTCGTCTTCCACAGAAACGCATATATAATTAATTATAAGCATAGTGATTGATAACATTTGTGATTTAATAATTATTTTAAATGCATAATAACATGATTACATTTAAGGTTGCAGGTGATCACAAATTTCATCCTGAATGCTTTACCTGTGATAATTGTAACAGTTATATTGGAGATGGAGAATCTTTTGCTTTAGTTGAAAGGAGCCGTCTTTACTGGTAACTTTTTTTCTTCCACTTTTGTTATAGAAAAAATAAAAAGTGTATTAAAACATATAATTTTAAGCTAAATTTCTTTCATGTAGTGAAAAGGTCTTTTAAGTATGAGGTTTTTAGTTTATATTCATGTAAAATTTGTAACTTTAAATTAAACTAACCTGAAAAATATGTTAATTTGTAGCTGTGTATCCAAACCAGTAGAAAAATAACAATATGAAACCTGTAACTGCAAGTCAAATTATAACAGATTTGGCAAGATTTTGCTCAAGAGTTAAATTCTGATATATATATATATATATATATATATATATATATATATATATATATATATATATATATATATATATATATATATATATATATATATATATATATATATATATATATATATATATATATATATATTATTATTTTTTTTTAAATTTTTTATTTCATTTAAAAAAAATGTTTAATGCTAAAATCAATATTTGTCTCATACATTGTGATGTTAATTATATATCTTTTCTTCCTTTTAGTGCTTCTTGCTACAAAAAGCAAATGACTCCTCTTTCTCAAAAACTGCCCTTTTCTAGTGAACCTCACAGCATTAAATTAGTTGAAATTCCTGCCCATTCTGAAGCTTCCAACAGAAAGGTCAAAATATCTGTTGGTTGTTGCCAAAATCAGAAAGTGGAGAGAGGTTTTCATGAGCTTCATATATCTGAGTAAGTAAAAATATTACATCCTCTAACTTTTTTTTTTTTTATAAGGACCTATTAAAAAATAAACTTCTATTACACGTTTTCATGGTAAGTTTGTCTCAAAAGAAATAAGCAAATCACAAACCCCTATACCTGCGTAAGAAAGTTGCACCCCCTTCTGATTTTGCTTTAACTTAAATATTTACTGTTGTAATCCAATTAATATTAAATTCAAATAAATTATGTAATGTAATTTTGCAAAAAAAAAAAAAAACTTAGGTCTTAATTTTTTTCTTTAAAGTTTTGAGTAAAATATTATTTAGAAGTCTTTTGTGTTTTCCTTTTGTGTTCAAAATTCTTGACCCTTAAAACTCTTTGAAGAAATTTTTTCCAGCTATTTAATTATTTCTCATTCCAAACTTAACTTTTTCTTCAAATTTGAAAATTTTCTACATATAAATTTCTTGTTTCATTTTTTATGAAAATTTTGAAAATAATGGGATTTTAATGTCTTATGTAAATTTTGCTCATACCCCTCCTGCCCTTTGTCCGAAAAAATAAACAAATCACATCCTCTACATTAGATGCTTACGTAATATTGGAACAACCCCTTACCAGGCTGGCTCTGGATTTGAATATGCCTGCACTTGTCTGAATATTCATTCTCCGTCCTGGTGTCCTTAAGAATATTATAAATTAATTTGAAATTTGTTTATCACATAATTATTTCAATGAATATGACATATTCACACACCACTTAATTGAAAGTGTTTTAATCTATTAATTGACAACTTAATGTAACCAAACATATCTTTTATAGCTTATACAGTGGTACCTACATTTTTTCCCCTGCCATCAGTGCTAATTAATTAATTTTAACAAAATTTTAATCATGAAGTTCAGTTTAATTTTTAAATAATAATTTCATTTACAAGTTAATAGTTAATAATTTCATTTACAATTTAATAGTTTCATTTTTCTTAGAGTTTTAAAACATCTGTCTAATGAACAGTTTTGGAAACAAATTCCTTTCTTTAGTCTGTAATTAAATATGAAAATTTTAATTCAAATAATATATAGGAAATTTTTTTAAAATTAGCCTCTTACTTATGGTTGATTCAACAAGTGGACTAGAACGACAAGTCTCACCAAGTTAAGCCCTGTACGCAAGGGGTTAATATTGGTTGAAATATTAGGCATGAAATAAAGCTGAAATTTAGTTTGTGAAGAAAACAATTTTACAATTGATTAATTTTCAGTTATTTTCATATTTTTTTGATCAATGCTAGTTTGACTTGCTTTTATTTAGTCTTTACTACTTTATTGTCATAATCTCAAATTTTATTTTTATTTTTAGTGTGGTTCTGAATAAAGATTTAATGTCTTTACACATTGGTGATAGAATCTTGGAAGTTAATGGCACACCACTTCAGCATCATTCTTTAGATGAAGTAAGCTTTTTTTTATTTATTTCTGTTGTTGTTGTGTCTTATCCTCCAATGTCTGACGAAGTCAGACAGGTTCCATCTAATCGTTGACCCTAAGGAAATTGAGGACCAGAAGGGGGGGGGGTGAGTCCTCTCTGGAAAGTCCTAAGCAGTCCATTATGTGTTCTGGAGAAGCCTGCTCAGTTTGACATTTGGAGCAGACCTCGAAGATTCTCCTGTCTTCGAAAAATGAGAGACTTTTTGTGTGATCGCTTGCTAATCTGGAAATTGCGGTTTTAGAAGCTCGTTCACAATTGAGGGCGAACGAAGAAATTTATTTCTATAAAAGCTTTTAGGCATAATAACATAAGAAAGAAAGCCACATTTCATCAAACTATGCAGGTATGATTGATATTTTTGTTAAATAAAAGTTATGTAATTTAATTTATTCTGAGTAAATTCTTAATAATTTGTGTATGTTCCATGACATTTTTTCGTATCTGTACGAATGAATGTAATATACAAGTATTTGTATGAATGTTTTGTAATGTATAAAAATGTTTTTTATCTGATATTTTTGTTAAAAAACAATTTAAGTAAAATAATTTGTTTTGAGTTAATTGCTAATAATTAATGTAAGTATTGTTTAAATGCCTATAATACATAAGAATATTTTTTTAAATATATTTTTTATTGTTATACTATCACAATTTCTGGGTTACTAATAGTAATTATAAAAATGACATATTTATTCTGTTATTTTTTAATAATGATCTTTTCTATATCATTATTAAATGTAAAATCTACTTTAAAATTAGTAAATAAATTAATCTCGTCTTAAATATTTGTTACACTTTTTTTTAAAAAAAGTTTGAAATGTGATGCAAATGTCTGAAAATTATCAATATCTCAATATTTTTAAAAAATAATCCTAAAACCATTTTATTTTCTAAAATACTAGCTAAATAAAAATCATTAAACAAAAAATGAAATAAATTAGAAAGCAGAGGTGTTATAACTGGTTGTATTTATCAAAACTATGTGTGAATGTGAAACAAATATTAGAAAGTTTTCTTAAGATTTAGATGTGTTTCTTTAAGTATTCCGTCCAAAAGTGTGAACAAGTTAGAGTTTCAGATACTAGTAGTATTTCAGCAATTGAATGTAATGTTAATATGCATTGATATTGATTTTGGATCATGTATCAAACTCAGAATACCAATGGCTAATTTTATTTTTTAAAGTATGCTAGATCTTTTTATATAATTTTCTGTATATCTTGCAGAAATTTGTTTACATACAAATAAAATTTCTTTTTAAAATAAATTCATATATTGTTACAATTACTCACTTAATCAAAATCTTGATATCACTTTAAATAACATTAAATATTTCTTAAAAATATTCTCCATCATTTTAAATTTAAAGGGCAGCAGATATGTTGAACCCAGAATTTTTTTTTTATTCTGTTTATGCAATAAGAAGGAATTATCTAATGTTAACCTTTTAAATAATTTGCAACATGGGCACATTTGTACAAAACTTTTCTTACCAGGCATATTATTTTTCATTTAATAATGTGTCTGATTCTTTTTGTTCATTTTTTAATTGAGTGATAAAATTCTATGTTTCCGAAGCTCTCATTTGTTTAACTTTTAGTTTAAAAAGCTATCTTAATATAAAATTTAGTTCCAATATTATGTAACTATATTTTTGGGCAGTTGATTCCCTCTCCCAAGCAAAAATAAAAAACAAATTGCCAACTCCCTTTTTTTTGTTCTTGTGTAAAATTTTTTTTTCTTTTCGAAATGTAATTTTTTTTTCTAAAATTAATTATTGTTGTAAATTATATGGGATTATTTTAAGATGAAGATTAAGTGTGAATGTGTAATGCTGAAATTGTGATCAAGATGTATAATGTTAATTTGGACAAAAACATGGACTAAGTCATGAAACCAAAATTCAAAACAAACAGCATATCATCCCATGATATCAATGGTTCGTAAAATCACTGACATTTATTTTATGGTGGTCCAAGTTTAATCTTAGTAGTCTCAGACCATTCTTAATTTCAAGCCTTGAAGTGTGTCTCTCCGCTTTAATTTCTTGTCATTATTCATTTCTTCTTTGTTAGATGCGTATGTAATATTTGAACAAATCCCTAATGAAAAAATCGATATTGGGTACTGCTATGTCAGCTTAATATATTTCTACTGCTATATTTTTCTTAATATGATTTATGTTTTTTCAATGTAAAAGGAATATTCACTCTTTTGCTAAAATTATGATCAAGATATAATATATTAATTTGGACAAAAACATGGACTAAGTCATGAAACCAAAATTCAAAACAAACAGCATATTATCCCATGATATCAGCTGCTGGTTCATAAAATCAATGACATTTATTTTATGCTGGTTCAAGTCAAATCTCAGTTGTCTCAGACCACTCTTTGTTTCGAGCCTTGAAGTGTATCTCTCCACTTTAATTTCTTGTCATTATTCATTTCTTCTTTGTTAGATGTTTATGTAATATTTGAACAACCCTTAATGAAAAAATCGATATTGCGTACTGCTATATTAGCATAATATATTTCTACTGCTATATTTTTTTTAATATGCCTTATGTTTTTTCAATGTAAAAGGAATATTCGCTCTTTTTCCTTAAGTATCATTTAGAGCTTGAAAAGTGAATTCTCTATTATTTTAGATCAAGAAACTCATTCAATCCCGTGATAAACCCGTTCAGTTGACTGTTGAACATGAACCTTCTGTTCTCATACGATCACGATCTATGAACTTTTCGTCAAATCTTGAAACATCTCCATATTTGTCCTCAAATGCAAATGTCCTTCCCAAGTGCTCTTTATCTCACAGACCTGCTGAACAAAGATTAAGACGCTCATCCTCACTACCTCGATCTTTCATCAGGTGATTAAATTCTATGCAGTTATTATTTTAAGTAGATGCTCTTATCATTGCATGTAGGTGCCTTTTATTTTATGTTGAATCTCTTATTTTTTTTTGTAAATGCTCTTATTGTTTTATGTACTTTTTTTTTTAAACATTTATTTCCATTTAATTTTTCTTCAAATGTTTGATGTTCTAATTTTAGATTCTACTTTTCATTTTTCTTACTCTCCTTTTTATATTTTTTTGCGAAAAGTGTCAATCACATAATCAAATTCTGTATGCCATAATCATTACAGGGTTGTCACAGAGCAAGAAAATCAAGAACAACAGGTAATTTGTCAGTCTGAGAAAATCAGGGAATTAAATTAAAATATCGAAAAAGGCAATGAATTAATTTGAGTTTTTAGTACCTAAAGTCCAATATTTTTTTCCTAAAAGATTGTTCTTATTATAATCTTTTTTTTAAAAAAATTTGTTTATTTTTTTCCTCTAATAGCAAGTGTAAGTGTTTGGTATCATTTTATAGATAACAATAAAGCATAAAAATAAATAACTTTTATGTGAGCAGTTTCAAAAAACAGGAAAATTTGATAAAATCTGTCTGGAAAAGTCAGTTTTTTTTTTTTTTTTTTTTTTTTTTTTTTTTTTTTGATTGATTGTGAAAAGTTTCCTTGAATAAAAGTTTCTATTCTAAGCAGTTGAATCTAAGCATTTTCATATTAGTACAGTAAAATCAATAAAATAGAATTAATTTAAACCACTAACATTCTAGTGTTGTTTTTAATGTAGGGGAGAGTCGGGTAGCCCCGCCCACCTAAGGAGTTTTGCTTATATTTCTGTATAATATTGAGTAATAATCAATATTTTTGTATGTTTCTATTGTTTTACCATCTAGTTAAATAATGCAAAAAGAATAAACCAAAAAAAGAATAGTTTAACTTAAAAAAATAGAAATTTAAAAAAACATGTTTTTTAGCTCCTTTCAAGATGTGTCGGGTAGCCACGCCCAGTTACAAAAATTGGGTTTTTTGGCTATTTTTTCAGGTGTAAATGAGAATGACCAATGTATCGACAATAGATAAACCTCATTTATCATTTTTATCACAAAATTATTTTATTTATTACATATTTATATACTTTTAGTGAATTCTATCATTTAATAACAACAAATGTCATACTTTTTATCATTATTAATGTATATTAATATATTATAATATTAATATATTATAATATTAATATATTATAATATTAATATATTATAATATTAATATATATTTATATTAAATATTTAACGAAAATAATTTAATTTAAGTAACAATAACTAATAACAATAGTTGTTTTTCTATATAAACTTATTTGGTTGATCTCTTCTTATAAACATAATATAAAATACTTCTTATAAAATTACAAATTCACTTTGTATTTTGATTGCATTCAAATGCTTCTGTAGATTGATTCATTAACAAATGAGTGAAAATAAATAAGTAAGCAAATAGCTTATCATAATATTTATGATTTCTTGATATTAAATTTAATTAGGATATATAAATTACATTTTAAAAATATTTAATTTGCATTTTTAAATATATAAATTTTTGCATTTTTAAATAGATAAATTTATGTTTCATATAATATTAAAACATATTGGTAATTGATATATCCAAATTACATTTAATATCAAGAAATCATAAATATTATGATAAGCTATTTGCTTACTTATTTATTTTCACTCATTTGTTAACGAATCAATCTACAGAAGCATTTGAATGCAATCAAAATACAAAGTGAATTTGTAATTTTATAAGAAGTATTTTATATTATGTTTATAAGAAGAGATCAACCAAATAAGTTTATATTGAAAAACAACTATTGTTATTAATTATTGTTACTTAAATTAAATTATTTTCATTAAATATTTAATATAAATACAGTAAAACCTCATTAAGTCGTCACCCTGATAAGTCGTCACTCCGCTTAAGTCGTCGTTTTCCTGTGGTCCCGACTAAGCCTCATAGACAATAATGTAAAATAACCCTCTTTTACCCGTCATCGAATTTAACTCTACTCCGGATAATTCGTCACCCCAAAAAAATGTCAAACCTATCTTTTTTAATGGCAAACCTATCTGTTATCTTTTCAGACCCGCCCCTTTCACTTTAAGTATCTCCGGGAATTTCGGATCACCCACGAAGTTCGCTCTACAGCTGTGAGCATTCCTTTCCTTTTAGGGGATTTGGATTCTTGGAATTTTGCATGCCAATCGTTCAAAGTTCTTACTTCTTGCTCCGACTCAGTCGAGTGTAGACGTTTTTCTTTATTGTACGTACTTCAGTGGGACTTCATTTCATAGCGAGTAAGCCCCGCTATAAGGGCCATTTTATTTTCTTACAAAATTGTGATTTGAATACGTTTCAAAATGCCGGGAAATCGAAAACTTACCTCGTTATCTCTTAAAGAAAAAAAGGACTTAATTGCCCTTTTTGAAAAGTCAAATGTTTCGAAAACAGCTTTTGCCAAAGAACACAATATTCCGAGAACTACTTTAAGTGATATTCTATCATCAAAGCAAACCATTGAAGAAGCAGACTGCAAAGAGAATGAGGAAATCAAAGTTTGACGAGATCGAGGAGATTTTAGTTCGATGGTTAAAGCATGCAAGATCGCAAAATGTGCCTATTTCTTCCGTCATTCTTAAAGATAAAGCGATGGAAATTGCTAAGGAGTTGAACATGGAAGATTTCCATTGCAGCAATGGTTGGCTGGAGCGTTTCAAAGACAGAAATAGTCTTTCTTTTAAAACGATTTGCCGCAGCTGTTGATGGTGATGCTATAGAAGAATTGAGATGTTCTCAAGGACATTTTATCCAGGTTTGATGCCTCGAATGTTTTTAATCTAGATGAAACGGGCTTATTTTATCGTCTTTTGCCTGATAAAACTCTATCGTTTAAGGGCGAAAAATGCACCACTGGAAAAGCCAGCAAGCAACGTCTAACACTTTTGCTGGGAGCGAATATGAATGGAAATGAAAAGCTTAAACCACTAGTGATAGGCAAGAGCAAAAGGCCACGTTGTTTCAAAAACGTTAAATCTCTGCCAGTTGAATATGAAGCAAATTCAAATGCATGGATGACTACAATGATTTGGGAACGGCATATCCGTAAATTGGATTCCCAGTTTTCGCGCCAAAAGAGAAAAGTTGCCCTTATTGTCGATAATTGCACAGCCCATAGTCAACCCGAAAGCTTAAAAGCTATTGAAATCGTTTTCCTTCCTCCAAATGTTACTGCACTTCTTCAGCCATTAGATCAAGGGATAATTCGGGACTTCAAAAGAAAGTACAAAAAAATGCTAGTAAAAGATCTGATAAAAGCATTGGATAAAAATGAAAAGTTTGAAGTTTCCGTTTTAGACGCGATCAATTATGTGCATAGAAGTTGGAGCTCAGTTTCTACGCAAACTGTTTTTAATTGCTTCAGACACGCGGGATTTGTAGCCAATGCAGAATCCGAAGATATCCTCTGTGAAGAAGTCGACCCCGAGCCCTTAGAAAATTTGCTGCAAGTTGTTAATGAAAAAGGTTGCAGTGTCAATGACGTAAATGCATTTGTCGATATTGACAATGACATCGCTATTTGTTCACAAGCGACTGTAAAAGATTTAACTTCAGAATTTTTAGATGAAAAACAACACAGTTCCAGCGAGGATAGTGATGATGAGAATTCGTGTGGAATTCCGCCCAGCAAGACTGAAACATTAGAAGCCTTAGAGAAAGTTAGACGATATTTAACATCAATTGAAAGCACAACAGAGGAAGAATTCAAGGCGCTGATGATATTGGAAAAGAAGGTTAACAGCAATCAACAATTCCTGCATCAATCCACTATGTTAAGCTATTTTAATGCTCAGAAATAAAAATAAAAAGTGGTAACTATACAAAAGTATTTGTATTCCTTTTCTACACATTTATTTGCATGTGCATTACATTCTAAAAATCTAATTTTTCTCAACGAATCCTATTGCAGTCCATTAAAAAATTTCAATGTTATTTTAGTTTTTTTAAAGAAATTTCTAACTCCACTTAAGTCGTCACTCCGCTTAAGTCGTCGAAAATGTTCGGTCCCTTGAGTGACGACTTAACGAGGTTTTACTGTATATATTAATATTATAATATATTAATATACATTAATAATGATACAAGGTATGACATTTGTTGTTATTAAATGATAGAATTCACTAAAAGTATATAAATATGTAATAAATAAGATAATTTTGTGATAAAAATGATAAATAAGGTTTATCTATTGTCAATACATTGGTCATTCTCATTTACACCTGAAAAAATAGCCAGAAAACACAATTTTTGTAACTGGGCGGGGCTACCCGAAATCCAATTTTTTTGTAAATTTGTAATTACTAGAACAATTTTTTGCATACGAACTTCTTCCTTTGTGCAAATTAAACTTAAGACTACATACTTTAATGCTGTATGCATAAAAAAAATTATTTTTTTAGTATTAAAATGAAGTTTAATCGAAACATTCAATCAATGTTTCTTAATTTCTTGACTTCTGTATTCAACATATTTTCAAAACTATTGCTTACCATGTTACCAGCTGCATAAATACTTGAAACTTTGAAAATAATATTTTTTTAATATAACAATTAGTGTCCGATGGCCCATTGACTTGAAAAAATATTCTATACACATGAAATTTACTGTGGGCGGGGGTACCCGCTGGGCGGTGCTACCCGACTCTCCCCTATATATTTCTAATCGATCTACTGGTTTATATTATACCTATTTTATTCGAGCAGAAATATATCTGTCCTATGCCACTTGTTTGTACCTTGAGTGTTTTGAGATGAATGGAATGTAGCCTACAGTTTATAAGCTTGCGCTTATGTGCTTTTTTTGTTTGCTTTATTGATATTATAAGTATTTGCAGGTTTATATTCAGCTTCAAAAAAATTTAAATTTTATTATAGCAGTTCTTCTTCAATATTTGTACAAAGTAATACAATTACATGCACTAGAATAGAAAGGGATGTGATGTAGTTTTTTGCATGCAAAATATATATAAATAAAAAATAAAATCTTGCAATAAAACGCTTCTGTTTCAAAATTTATATATCTATATATATATACAGTAGTTAACTGATTATCCGGAACGATCGGGACCATCGCTATTCCGGATAACTGATTTTTCCGGTTTTCTGAATCGATACAAAAAGCCGTTTTTCTTACTGTTAAACCCAACTAAAAAAGAAACAAAAATAGTTGGAAATAATCTTAAAAAAAAGAAAAAACATTGAAGTAATACACTAATGATTATTTCCAAAATGATGGTAAGGTAAACATCTTTCAAAAAAGAAAGAAAAATCCTAAAATCTTATGAGGAAAAAAACATTTTTAATAAAAATGGCGGGAAAATTATTTATCGAATTTCGTTCCGGTTTTCTGATTTCCGGATAACGGGTTCTGTACTGTATATATATATATATATATATATATATATATATATATATATATATATATATATATATATATATATATATATATATATATATATATATATATATATATATACATACATACATACATATATATACAGTGAAACCTCCTGTTATGGACACTCCTGTAACCGGACGCGGACAGTCATGTTTACGATGAAACATTATTTTCTATCCCGTCAAACCGGACACTATTTTTTCTAAATTTGAAAAAAGATTTTTTCTGCTTCAAGAAAAAAATACGCAACTTTTTGCTATTTTTAAAGCATGTAAATTTTTCTTGCCTTATCCATAACTAAAAATATTGTCAAGCTATTTTATTACTAAAGAATCAATCTTTCTCCTGTAACCTTGCCTTATGTTTGCAAAAAAAGAAGAGCAAATGATCATTTAGACATCATCTTTTTATCTGGACAACACAGGTTATGAAACCCAACAAGCTGAAATGACATCTTAAATGCTTTCAATGCTTACTCTCAATGCACTGCGAATTTCTTTTATTTTCTTATCAATTCGAAGACTATTTAACAAAGCTGGGGTAAAAAAAAAAAAGAGAACGGAAATATAATCTTTGAGGTGTTCATATAAATGAAACATTTATTCAGACACTTGATAGATGATTAATTGTGAATATATTAGCTCAACAGCTCCTCCTGCTGTACATGTATTCATTTCTTTTTTTTTTCTGTAAATCATGGGAAGTTTACTTTCAAGGAGGTATTACCCATGTTTCCTATCAAGTGATGGGTAGGTGTTAGGGTAGTAATTAAAATAATAGAGTAATTTAAACTTACTGAATACTAAAAGCTCCTATTCGGTATCATATGACTAACTTGAATATCTGTGTTAATATGAAAATTATATTCATTTATCTGTAGCTATAATCTAGAATTGTGTATTTATATCAAACTTTTTTCATTTATTCTTTTTGTATAGATAAAAATATTTTTTAAAGTTTAAATAAATATCCCTGTGGATAGTCATTGTATATTATTTAATTATTTCTATATCATTGAAAATATTCTAAAAATAATTTACGGTGTTAAACTTCATAAGTGTACCCTTCCCGTAAACAGACCGTTTTTTTCGGTCCCGAGAGTGTCCGCTTAATCGAGGTTTCACTGTATATATACATATATATTATGGAAACCTTTCAAAAATTATTGTCCAAAAAATATAATTTTTCTATTGTGTTTTAGGCAATATTGTGATATTAATACAAATGAAATTTTTTGTACAAATATGTGTGAAAACCTTTTCAGTACAGAGAAGATGGAGATATTATAGATATGGTTACTTTTCTGAAATATTTATTCTGTACATCTCAGTTTAATTCAATTTAATATTAATATAATATAATTTTATTTAACAAAAAAGATGTATAAAATTTTCTTTTCAAAATGATTTTGTAGTGACATTTTTTAACTTCAATGATGGAAATATTTTTCTTAAATCTTTTTTTCCTCCTATTTTAGAATTTAATTAAAAATACCATCATTATTTATGCATTAATAATAAGACATTCATCATTTTGCAATGATATTTTAATGATGATTTTTATTTTCCATCTTACAGAGATTTTAAATCGTCAAGGGGACAGCAATATGATTTTGCAAGAACTCGTTCATTTAGAGTACAAACAAAGAATCAACAGATATTTCGACCTTCTGATCTTGTTTTAGGAAAATTGCTGGGAAGGGGTTTCTTTGGTCAAGCTTTTCTTGTGAGTAAAAATTTTAAAACAATTTTGCAAAAATTATTTATTGCACTTTGCAAATTAAAAATATTTTGTAAAATTCATTCTTAAAGAGTTGAGTTTTAAAACTAGGAATAATAAAAGTTGTATGGTTGTTATAATTATTTTTTTGATACAGTTTACTTACTAATTAGATATTTATTGAGTTTCTGGGTCTCCACATAGTCTATACCTGACAAAAACAATCTTTTATCCAACTTATTTCAGGTACCTTTCACACATTTTATTTGTTACTCAGACAGTTCCTTGTAAAAACAGGATTTAATACCCCTCCAAGTATCATGGCATTTGTGTAAAACAATATAAGATCGTTGAATTAATATTTTACAAGAAGTTCTAAGTAAATTTTTTACTCATATTTATATTAATATTAGCATTTGCGTTTATATTTGCATTTTCTACCCATTTTACACTATATCTAAAAATTGTATAAAAGAAATTTAGAATGATCTATGTGAGATTTTAAGCCATGGAGACAGATAATGATGGAGGACAATGTAACTTAATTATTATTCATTTGATTTATTTGAAATTCTAATTAGATATACAGCGAAACCTCCTGTTATGGACACTCCTGCAAAACGGATGCCTCTCAATACGGACATATTTTTAATTCCCCGGGAATCTTCTATGAATAAACCATTACGTACATTCTCCGCAAAGCGGACACTCCCGTGACTGGACGCGGACAGTCATTTTGGTCCTGAAACGTTTTTAATCTCTACAAACCGGACACTATTTTTTCTAAATAAATTGCAAGCTAAAAAAATTCAACTTTTCACCATTTTTAAAGCATGTAAATAAAACTTTTTGCCTTATCCATAACTAAAAATATTGTTAAGCTATTTCACCACCGAAAAATCAATCTTTCTCCTGTCACCTTGCCTTATCTTTGTAAAGAAAGGAGAAGAAAAAATGGTACTGCACTCCTGAAATAATTCTGACATCGGCATCTTTTGATCTTTTCATCTGGACCACACAGGTTATGAGACCCCTCAAGTTGAAATGACTTTTCTCAATGCTTCTTCCCCATTGAAAATTTCTTTAATTTTCTTATCAATTTGAAGACTGTATTTAACACAACTGGGGTAAAAAAAAAAGAGAACAAAAGTATAATCTTTGAGGTGTTTATATAAATGAAACATTTATTCATACACTTGATTGATCAATTGTGAATAATCATCTCCATAGGTCCTCATGACTTACAGGTATGCATTACTTTTTTTTCTGTGAATCATAGGAGGTTTATTTTCCAAGAAGGTATTAACCATGTTTCCTATCAAATGATAAGTAGGTGTAAGGGGATGTGAACCTAATAATTGAAATGGACTGAGGACAGTACGCTCCTATTTGGTATCATATGTCTAACTTGAGTATCTATGCTAATAGGAAAATTATATTTATTTATCTGTAGCTACATCCAGAATTATGTATTTATATCCAACTTCTTTATATATTCCTTTTTATCTTTCTTAATGTTTAAATAAATATTCTTGTAGATATTTACAGTATCCTTGTAGATATTATTTAATTGTTTCTACGTTTTTGAGAATATTCTAAAAACAATTTACGGTGTTAAATTTCGTTATTAGGGTACCCTTCCCGTAAACGGATAACTCTCATAAACGGACAAATTTTTTGGTCCCATGAATGTCCGCTTAACGGAGGTTTCACTGTATTTAGTTCCTGGTTAATGAAGGATATTTTTTATGTGTTTTTTTAAATATATACCGAATGAAAAATGGTTGAAATATAATTTTATAGTAATTTTCAATGTAATTTACCTATAATTGGAACTACATTATTAAGGGTTGCACAAGTTTTTGATAAATAAAATTTTTATTTATTACCAACCTTGAAAAGAAGATCCATATAGCCATAGCTGCCAACTCTTCTGTATTTTCCAGTAGATTATTGGATTTTGCCAGTTTCTCCTGGTCTACTGGTTTAATAAAAAGCAATATTTCACCATTAGTTTGGGGATAACAGGAAGGCCAGTTTCTCCTCTTTTTGTTGTTCTATATATTCAATAGCACTTTCGATAGCTTATAGTTCATCTGTAGGAGAGTTTTTTTATATGCTTTGATTTTCATTGCCACTGTCTTCATTATTTTCGCTAGATTCATTTTCATTATTGACGATATTAAAGATCATTTCATCGGTTATCTCGTGTTGTCTGTCAACTTGTTTTCCTGAGTGTTTGGAAGATAAAATTCAGAATTTTTTTTCGATGGTAGTTTTAAAAATAAAAAATTAACTAGAACAACAAAAAAGAACAATCCTTGAAGTATTTGATATCTCGGTTAAAGCGGAAACTCAGATAATCGGGACTCTACTGTATTTAAAATATTATATTACTTTCTATTTCAGGTCACTCACAGGCACACAGGGCAGAAAATGGTGATGAAAGAACTTTATAGACTGGATGAGGAGGCTCAACAGAACTTTGTCAAAGAAATTGCTGTCCTGCGCTCTTTGGAGCATCGAAATGTTTTGCGGTTTGTTGGTGTGCTCTACAAAGATCAAAAGCTGCATTTACTGACTGAATTCTTATCAGGGGGCACACTGCAAGACTTCATTCATGATAAGTCAGTGGATATATCTTGGTTGCAGCGAGTTAATTTTTCTAAAGATATAGCTTCTGGAATGGTAAATTTACATTTGTCTGTTATAAAACTAGCATTTCTTTTATATGTGTTTTATTAAGCAATATTTTTCTATTATTATTACAATTTGAGAAATTATTTCCTTTTTATCTAAAGTTATGAAATTAAATTCACTTTAACTTCAACTTTTTAAAAGTCCCCCCCCCTCCCACATTATTATCATTATTTTTTTTTTTTAAAAAATCTAAAATATACCAAGTTTCTTCACTATATATTTTTCTGGAAAATTTTGTGCAATATTTCCCTAAGTATATTTACTCATCATTAAACTTTATCATAGTGCATATTTTATTGTATTATAGTTATCTGTTATACAATACCATAATTAAGCAACTGCATTAGTGTGTTACTAGTGCGAGTATTAGTTAATTATTAGTTACTAGAGTGAAAGGATGCAAGCTATTATAGAAACAAGGAGAAATCTGTTTCCCTCTCTCCCATGTTATGTTGGTAAAAAAAGTCTGGTCTCATTGAGAAATTTTTTATTTATTTTTTATCATGCCCGTTTTCATAGGGAGGACGAAAATGTAAAAGTCGCCTTACTTTTTCGCTACAATTAATTTGCTAACGCCACTTCATTGACAAATAATTAATTATTGATCAATTTGGTAATTCCGTCAAATAGTAATTTCTCCGACAGGTTCATTTCATTCATAGGGTCATGTGTAATTTTGAAATTATTTTAGTGTTTCTTAGGTTACACATTATGTCACTGGCATTTCTTCATTCAAAGACAATTGCAATAACTATTTTAAAAGATTCTTGATGTAGCAAGTGTGAATGAAGGAAGAAAAGAACAAGGGTAAAAAGACAGTGAATTATTCAGAATTGTCAGTGAATTAGAATCAACGAATATTGTATCCAATATGAGTGGATACTGAAATAAGTTTATGAATGAAAATTGTGTTTTAATTTAATATTTTTTTTAATAAACTGATAGTTAGTTGAGCATTTAACTGAGACCGGTTAATGGATCAACATCTGCTCTTTTTTTTATTATCCTAAACTATAGTAGTATTCATTTCAGCATCAATTATTGCATTGACAGGTCGTTTCATAGAAATCATTCTGTTAGTAGAACATTTCATCTAATAAGCCATTTTGTAGAGAAAAAAAAATCTAAAACTCTGTTGATAAAGAATATTATACTATGATGTATAATCCCCCAACACAATAAATAATTTGCATTGATGCAGTTTAAATATATTGGGAAAAGTTTCTAAAGACCCAGGGCCACAAAGTGCTGTCGTGTCAGTGTTGTTGATGATGAATACAGTTTAAAATCTTGTTTAAAAAATACAACAAACTTTTGGAATGAAACATTATTAGTAATTATAAAGAATTTAATCAGGAGAACAAATTATTTAGATTTATCTTTCTTATTTGCTAACCCGAAAGTTCTAGCTTCCCAGATTATTTAAGATGGTAGCAAAATAACAATTTAAGCTTAGATTAATTTATTTAATTTTGACCACACTTGAAGATTTCTCTGCACAAGTAATAGGTTTTACATAAATGTTTAAGTTTGAATGTAGCGGTGGAAAAATTCATCCCGAATTAAATTTATTAAATTAATAATGAAATGTTAAATCATAAAATTTACTACCACTTTAAATATTAAATAAAATATTCTCATAAATCGTTGCTGCAGTTATGGTTGTTCAATTTGACGTTACATTTTGCTTCGTTGTACAAAAACTAATAAAACTTAGAAACTTGAAATTGCAAAGTTGTATAGAAAGATGTACAGGGAGTACAATCCAATGAAATATTAAGCATGCAATAAATAATTTAAGAATTATAACTGTTAAATGTGTAGGAAATAATATCATGCAGGCCGCTCTAGAAGCCACAGAGATGGAACTACAGAGTTTTAATTTCACAAGCTGAAAGAGCCATTTTTGTTTCTGAACTTGACACAAGCTTTTTTTTTTATTCTAAAAATTACTATGGAATAAAAAAAAATAAAGATTCAATCTTTAGTTTGAGAATTGTCAATTGTTAAACTTGCGGTAAACCCCCCCCCCCCCCCCCCCAGTATGACTGATCTATTGCCTGCTGAAATGGAACTAGAGAGTTGAATTTTATTACTACACTGGTTATCATAAATTAAGGAAAATTCACAAAAATCGCGATAACTCAAGAAATTACACATGGAATTTTATGAAACTTACCCACAATATACAACACATAGTAAGGTATTAAACAACATAAAAAGAAATTATCAGACATTAATAGTAGTATAGAAATTAGCACATGTATAAAATAAACAAATTGGAAGTATCGGTTTGCAATAGAAAAAGTACCTTTAATATGGAATATGATTGCCTCTAGAAGCAATACAGCACAAACAGCGATGTGTGATGCTTTCAATTATGCGGTCTATCAGTTCAATAGGAAGTGAGAGCCATTGCTCTTGTAAAGCAGTTGCAAGCGTGGCAAGGGTCTGAGGGGGCGGATTGATGGCAGATACACGCCTCCCTAGAGCATCCCAAACGTGCTCGATAGTATTCAAGTCCGGGGATCGAGCTGGCCACTCCATGCGAGTAATTGTTTCCTGTTGAAGATAATCATCAACAATGCGAGCTCTGTGTGGTCTTGCATTATCGTCCTGTAACAGGAAGCAATCACCAATTGCCCCGGCATATGGGCGCACATAAGCATCAAGGATGTTGTCTCGATAAACCTGAGCATTCACGGTTCCCCTTGGAAAGACATGGAGGTATGTGCGCCCTCCTAAGGATATGCCTCCCCAAACACAGACACTGCCTCTTCCGTATGCATCTCTTTCACGGATGTTTGATGGATGATAACGGGTCCCAGGTTCTCTCCATATCAAATAACGTCTACTGTCACTTTCTAGACTAAACCTGGACTCATCCGTAAAGAGAACAGGCCTCCATTGATCTGACGTCCAGTGGACATGTTGTCGGGCCCACTGCAAACGGTCTCTCCTATGGCGTGATGTGAGCGGCACGCAAATGGCTGGTCGTCTCGCATACAGACCACCTTCGTGGAGCCTTCTGCGCACAGTTGACGTTGACACCAACCTTCCGGTGGCTGCAGCAAGAGAGGATCTAAGATGTGTCGGAGTAGCGGTTCTATTCCTGCGTGCACTTAATGTCAAATATCGGTCATCGGCACTGGTCGTAACAGTTGGCCGTCCTTGACTGAACCTCCTAGATGCCGAATCTGTGGTTTGAAATTGCCTCCAAAGTCTATGAACCACAGATGGACTCACATTTAGCCATCTGGCCACTTCTGATTGACTCTGCCCTGCCTCTAGTCTCCCGATGGCTCTCCATCGTAGTTCTTCAGGCAAATGATGCCTAGAGGTCATTATTACGAATTGGCTATCTCAGATTTTCAATGTCGCAATCACAGTAAAATTTGTGTGCTTTCTCTCAAACTTGGACTTTTATGCTCCAGGCAGATGACGTAAGCCGAGTGCAGCGCCACTAATTTGCATATTGCAATTTTACTCAGCTACTCTTAGTGGACAACATATGCAAATTTTGCACGGTTTGGCTTACTTTTGAAAGAGTTATCGCTATTTTTGTGATTTTTCCTTAATTTATGATAACCAGTGTATTATAAACACTTTGTGAGTTCTTTTTTCAAAGTTCCAAATTGTTTAGAAGTTTTCTTTCTTTCACTTGACTTGGTATATTACTAATCATTCAGTGTAGTTATTGCTTTTGCCTTTGCGATGCTGATGTTTTATAAGTAAAACGAAACTATTGATCTTTGAAATGAATAAATGTTTAAATACTAGAACAAAAAAATTGTCTGTTTTGTGCAACTTGATCTACAGCTAAAGGATGTATAAATTTTCAAAAAAAAAAAAAAAAAAATTCTTCTTTTCTGTTAATTGCAACATAGTATAGAAATTTTACTACTGTATAAAAATTTTATTTCTAAAGATTTTAAAATGTTCAAAGCAGAGTCTAGAGAATATTTCTTTTTGTTATAATTTTTGGTTACTAATTTTTCTTAATGATTTTTTTCAGGCTTATTTGCATTCAAAAAATATCATTCACAGGGATTTGAATTCTAACAATTGCTTAGTGAGAGAGGTATGAACATCTTTTTGATTATAATTTTAAATATTTCAATTAAGACAGATTTTCATTAGCTGGTTATTACTGAGTCACAGCAAAAGAATTTTACTACCAGATACACCAACCTGATTTTTTTACTCTGAAGACTTTTAACATTTATTTAGGTTCGGTTGAATCAGATTTCGATTTTTAGTAGCTTTAAAATTGTTCATGAAAATGAATTTAGTTTTTGAAATCTATGTATTCTATTAGTTTAATCATCTAACTCAAATATTTCATTTTGGCTAGAGATATTTCCTCTCGTAAAGAATTTTTAATCTGAGAAGCTTGGTAAAGTGAACACCTTTAGGATAGAGAAATATGTTCATTAAAGAGAGGTGTCCGTTTAGAAAAAAGTATGCAAATACAGAACTCTAATGCTGAAAACTATTTTAACTAAGTTAATATGATGCGCATATAATTACAAAATTTAAAGTAGAAAATTACATGTATTTATTTAAAAATAATAAAAGTATCAAAACTCAAAGATAACTGTATAAAAGAGTGATATATGTATATTACTCACCTAATGAATTTGCATTTAGAAAATGAGTAAATACTATTTTCATTATTTGGATTTGGAGGCTTAGCCATTTTCTAGAAATTTAGTACAGAACGTAAGTATTTTCGTACAAATGACACATTACTTATTCTTATGGTAATACTACTTTTAACCCTTAATTTTCTATGTAAATAAAAGCAATTTTTTAAAAAAAATCTTTATTTTTACTTAAGTCAACTAGAAATTCTTTTTGAAAAATATATTATTATATTTTCTGCAAAAGGTGATTGCGTTTTTTATATTTATTTTTTTATTTTTAAGAGGAGCATGTATTAAAAAATTGGCCAACGGTTGTTGAAGCCAAATTTTTACTAGAAAGCATGTTTTTTAACAGCTAGCTCAATAAAATCAATTTCCAAACAGCCTCGTTAAAGTTATCTTACTATCCAGCTAACCATGGGAGGTTTCTGTGTTTTTATTTTTATCTGTGTAACGCAAATATGCATTAGGTTGACAGAAAAAGTTTTTCATGAAAGCAAATTTGTCTCTTATTTGTTGCTTGATCTAGTAGTAGTTATTTTACCTTTTGGGAGTTAAAAATTAACAAGATACAGGGACAGTATTGTAACATTGAGGGCACCAAAGTCGCTTTATTAATCTTCATTTCATCATTGGTGATAAGATGAAGTTTTGCATGTATCAAAAGTTTTAAGAGATTGTACTAAGATAAATCTCATTGCTCATCAATTGCATTTATAGTTCGGATGATTAAAAATCAAGTCTTCATAGTTAAAACATTTTTCATTAATATACCGTATTGTCTTTAAAATAATTAAAAAATATCCTAGGTTAAACAGTATCTACACAAGTAAATGCTATTGAAAATTAAGTAGATCAAATGAAAAATTTGTTATAAAATCTACTATTAACAGATGTTTGCATATCAAAATTTTACGTTAATCATTTTACGCATGTGAACACTTATTCCTAATTTCTTTTAGAATTTTTTTTTTTTTAAATTTATCTTTGGAAAAAAAAAAAAACTTGTGGTTTTATTTATATAGATGTGCAATGAGCCTCATTAGAACTATGTCTTGTAAAATATTTGTTAGCTAGAAAATTATACGACTTTAATATTTTTTTACATGAATGTTATAATAACTGACCAGGTAATTAACCAAAATTTTACTGCATACCTGTAATTGGCTGAGTAAAAAACTTAATTTTCACCAGGGCTCCAGATTCAGCAATATTTTTAGACCTGGTACATCTCTTATGTCATTACATTGTTTTTTTTTTAAAGTACTTTTTTAGAATATATTTTCTTTGTTCATATTATATTTTATTCATAATATGTTTTTCCCAGAATTATAAGCAAAATTCTATTTTTTTTATTAATTGTTATCACATTTAAAAAAATAAACGAGACTTTTAAGATTAAAAGTCACTTAATTGTTTACATTGTTTTGTTTATAACAATATGCAAAAATAAATTTTGCATGCAGCCATTATAAGTTTATACTGATATTATTATTATTAATTTACCAGTAAATGATTATTAAGTGCTAAAAGTACACAGAAATGAAGGTTGCAATAAAATTATAAACATGCATTTTGGAATATTTTTTAAGAGAAAGTAAGATAGTTTGTCTAAAGATGAAACAATAAGATAATCAAATTCTAAATTGAAATATATAAATTTTTGTATTAAGTTTTTTGATTCCCCCAAATATCATTTACCCAAATCATGTTATGTTATAATGATTATGTTAATAAAACTAAGCTGTATTGATTTACTTTATGATGTTTATTTTTATTTCATCCTTTTTAGGATAAAAGTGTTGTAGTTGCTGATTTTGGACTGGCGCGTGTTATGCTCGATAAGCAATTAAGTCGAAAATCGAGCACGGGAAATCGTCGCCCTGAAAGAAAGAAAAGATATACCGTTGTTGGAAATCCTTATTGGATGGCGCCTGAAATGATGTCACATAAAAAATATGATGAGCGTGTTGACATATTTTCTTTTGGTATCATTTTGTGTGAGGTGAGACAGTTTTAAGTGTGAATTAATCAACTAATGTGCAATACGCCGAGGAATATATATGACAACTTGTATAAATTAAATTAAACAGAATTGCTGAGCAATTTAAACCTTACATTTTTTGAAGTTTCAGATTTAGTTTTTGTTTATGCGAGTGTAATGTGTTTCTAATTCATTTCCAATGTTTCATTAATTTAAAATGCCCATTTTAATTTTTCATGCTATCCTTTATTAATTATAGGACTCTACTGACAAAAGGTGAGTTTTTATATATATATAGCCATGCTTAATATTGTTTAGTTTTAGTTATCCTTTGCCAAGCATTCACATGCTTATTTTATTCTGATATTGAACAAATATTTACAGAAGATTGGGCTTAGTCATTTTATTTCATATTCAAGTACAATAATTTATGACTATATCTGACTAAAAGTAAACCCGATGCTTATGATTTGAGAATAATCTAATTTAAAGAAAAAGCAATTGAATGTATCTGATTAAATGTGAGGCAATACAATTATATAATGTAAAATTGTCCTCACCCTTCAGATTCAAATTAATTCATTAATTACGCTGAGGAACAATTTTTTGTTTTTGTTACATGAATTTTTTTTTTATTAGCAAATCTTAGATTCATTCACATTGCTAATTTGAAATTTGCAATTGATTTCTCTCTCAAAGCTACTGTCTTTTAGTGACATTTTTAATCTATTTTTTGTACAAGTTTAAAACGTTATATCTAACAGGGAATCGCTTGAATGTTGTGACAAATTTCTAGGGAAGATTGGGCACATCCTCAGGATTAAAGTTTCATTGGAACCTATGCTGCAAATGCTGTCATAGGCCACTAGGGGTGTTTTCCTTCATGTGCTTCTGAACAAGTCATAATCGGGAAGCTCACCTAGTGTAAGGTGACATTTCCGGGTATAGATATCTATGCAGTTTTAATCCTGATTATGTGCCCTAACTCTGTCACAACAATTATGGGTTCCCTTGTTACCTTAAAATGATTTTAGGCTTGTACATTTCGACAAAAAATAGACTAAAAGTAAAAAAATTCTATATCTTTTAGAGAAAAACTAATTCCAGATTGAAAATTCCACTTCTTTATAGGCAAGATCAATTATTTGTATAAATGCAGCAATCAATTTGTTCCCTTGTGTTTGATTGATTTTCAAAATTTTTAACAAGTTAGAAATGTGAACATTTTAAAAGTTGTTACCTATTATAGTATATTAGGTGGTAATTTTAATGCTCTGTGACTGAGTGGTCGTGTGCCGCATGTATTTGGTTGGATCCTCGGGCCAGGCAAGGTTGACTCAGCCTTTCATTCCTTCAGTGGGTCGATAAAATTAGTATGAAGCATGTATGGGAACTAAACATTGAGGGTTTTGCGTTAAGCTGACCATCCAACCGGAATATCTGCTCTTGCACCCCAGAGCATAAAGGTCAAGAAAACTGAGATGGGCACAGTAGTCCATGGCCCTTTATGGGCTGTTGCGCCACTGAGTTTAGTTTAGTAATATTAATATTTTAAGTGCTCATGCTCAAACCTTGATTATCCTCCATTTCCATGTAAAAAATTAATTAATTAATTTTTTTGTAGATAATTGGTAGAATTCCTGCTGATCCTGATATCTTGCCTAGAAGTTCAGATTTTGGACTTAATGTTGCAGCTTTTAAAGAAAAGTTTTGTGATGGTTGTCCTGAGCTTTATTCTGAAATAGCATTTAAATGTTGTGATATTTCTCCTGAAAAAAGGTATACTTGTGATTCTGAAAGTAATAATTTGCATTGGTTGTCATTTTTTTAAAACATGCCTTTTAAATTAATTTTAAAACTAGAATTTAATAGTGAGACGCAAAATGAAATATTTTGACCAAAATACTTTTTTTTTTTTTTTTACATTAATGGCTGTTGTACATTTTGAAAAAAAAAATTCATCCTTCTATTGAAATACTTCAATTTATGATTTTCTTTGGTAGTTTTACAAAAATTTTTTTACTTTTGTAAATTGAAGTAACTCAGTTTTTTTTAATAATTTTTTCTTTAAAAAATTTAATAAAAATTCTTAGTTTTCTACGAATAATTTTACATTTAAACTTTAATTTTGTTTTATGGTTAAAAAATTTATTTGCTAAAGAAATTTATAGACAAAATTTTTTTTTTCTTAAGCAAGTTTTTTAAAAAAATGGAAATATTTGTATTATAGTATTAGTTATATTAGAGTATAGTTTAGTATTTCATATTTGAAGATGTATGCAAACTTAGAAAACTGTTTTTGTCATATAAATATTATTCTCTATGAGTTTATTTAATTTTAATATACAAATGTCTATAATAAATGTCCATATACGTGTTTGAAAAGAATAATTTCAAGCACAATTTAAGGAATTCTATTCTTATGATCAAAAATTTTTTTTATTTGAAATTTAAAGACCAAGGATTTAGACGCAAGAGTTTTAAGAAATAGCTAGTCAAAACATATTTTTTCTTATAAATATTGAGTTCTAATCTGTTACTTTTTGATTTATTTATTTTGCTGTCACCAATAAATTTCAGTTTTTCTTTTTTCTTTCAAAACTCTTTTAAATGATCAAGCAAACTTTACCAGCAAATTAAAAACGTATAAAATGAAATGAATTTTTAAAAATAAATAAGGATAATAACTATAAAATATTCTTTCAATCCTTTATTCTGTGCAGAAGGAGTAATTTCATTTCTCATTTATCGATTTGTCAAGTTTCATACTATCTTAAATAGCTTTTTGATAAAAAATAAATAAAAGAAATGCATCAATAGTTGTGAAATTTTAGCATTCAGTTAAAAACTTATTGTACACATTTATTTAACACCTCATATTTTATTCTTTTTCACATCTCCATTTCTTCTTCTAAACTTTCTCATTTTTTTCCCTCCTAACCAAACATTTTTCAAAATTCTACCTTGAACTCAGAAATTTTGTAATGTGAAAAGATTTTTGATTTTTTTTTAAAATATAAAACTAGCTCTAAATTTCTTCACTTTATTTCTCCGGGTATCACAATTTATTAGCTATTTTTATTTTCATTTAAATTCTGGTATATGTGCCTTTTTAATTAATATTAATTTCTTCAATTCTTAAAAAGACCTTTTTATATTTTTAGCTGTCAGAAAGTTGAATTTATAATTCAAATGGTAAGAGCATGTGTGTGTTATTTTATATCAGCATGCAGTATTCAGGATCTGTAGAATTTTAGCCTTTTATTTAGCTATTTAAATAAAATTTGTGGCAAGTTACAGATATCATTCCTGAGTATTTAGAAGTGTAAAACCTTAATCATTTTAATGTTAATCCTACAAATATCTTCTTCATTTTCAGTTATAGATTTTATCCTTAAAATAGAATGAAATAATAATAATTTTGGCATGTATTCCTTTTTAACAAGATTATTTAAACCATATTATGTCATTGCATGCTCAATGATTTTGTTTTGTAATTTATTGAGTTTTTATTTTCTCTCTTTCGCATTTGTGAGGCTTGGAACTTGAATTTTGTATTTCGAAGCGTTTAGCTAAAAAGACTAGCTAGAGTGCTCAAACTTCCATCTTGAGTGTTTTGTTTTGTCCGCTTAGTGATTGCTTGTCATTTTATCACCAAGTAGAATTTGTCCTCAATCAAAATTTTAACTTAGTAGAATGCACAAACTGCACCTGAAACTTTGCCTGATAACAGCACAAGCTTCAATACTAATTTTATACAAGCAAATACTAATTTTATTACCGTCATTGAACAGCTGACAACTACATTTACGACTACTAATGTTCAACTCCGTAGCCTTGTAATTTTGAACCCAATCTGGAAGACAAGTGAACTTCTGGATCAAGTATTGGGAGAAATTTGCTCTCCTGGAGGACTTTTTGATGGAACTAACCCGCATTTGTGTTACATGGAGAGGAAGACCATGAGAACCTCCCACAGTTAGCCTGACGACAAGGGGACTCTAACCCATGACCGTTCTACCACTGAGGATATTTCACGTCAGCACTGTGGTTGGTGCAATCTGGATGCGGATTCGTATCGACAAGCCATTGCTGGGATCGAACCCAGTTCAC
Organism: Parasteatoda tepidariorum; assembly: GCF_982258835.1. Classification (NCBI taxonomy): domain Eukaryota; kingdom Metazoa; phylum Arthropoda; class Arachnida; order Araneae; family Theridiidae; genus Parasteatoda; species Parasteatoda tepidariorum. Next base: position 118,650,571 of record NC_141757.1, on the reverse strand, counting down.
CTCGTTGGAAGGGGTACGCTCTATCCCCTGAGCCATCACAGCTACTATATACAAAATTTATAGTAACTGGGAATTTATCATTAATAAATATTTTCGCACTGCCCAACTAGCTTAATTGTCTGAATTTTAACTAAAGCTCTCTGGCGGCTGACAATATAAGCATTAATGTTCTGATGGCTACAAACGGAATTTATTGCCATAAGGATCATATTATCCATTCAAATTTTGACCATTTTTGGGCTAGTTAAGAGTTTTAAGCTGAACTCTGTGCCATATCTTAAATGGGGTGTGTAAAATTATTCTCTAATCAAAAAAACTGTCTACTATGAACAAAAGAAGAAAATGAAATAAAATTTTCAAAGTTACAAGTAGACTGAAAAGGTTTTTGCCTGTACTGAAATGAAAGTGTAGGTTGCAGGATCACCACTAAAAGTTGTCTGTGAAATGTCTCTCCTTTTTTGGTTTTAGTCTGCTTAATAAATGTAGTTTTTTCATTTATGTTTTTATCTTTAATCATTATTAGTTTTTGTTAATTATTCTAATTATTTATTCATTTTATAAGCTATTATAAAAAATGTAAGTGTTTAATCTGTTTGACATTTGGTGGAATTTACAGTTTATTGCATGCATATTTTTTTAAATCCTCTTGTGAAATGTTTATACATTTTCCTTTTAGGTAAATAGGAAGTTTACCCTACTGTAATTTATTTTTGTTTGGTTTTAGTTTTAATAAATATTTTTGGTTTGTTAATCTTTCTAAATATTTTTCTACTTTTAAAATCCATTATAAAAATTATAATTGCTTATCATGTTTTCAAAATGTTTGATGTCAATTGGGGTTAATTATATACATTTACAAATGTTGCAGCCTAATTTTGATAAAATTTTTCTAATAGCTAACATGAAGGTTTATACCGCTGTATTTTATCATATATTTATGTTACATTTTTTAAATTGTGCATTAAATATTTGTTACATTCATAGAAATTGCTTTAGCAAAAGTATACAGGTTGTTCCAAAATTCCCTTTACTAAATCAGTGGAAGACATTCAGAGAATGAAAACATGAATATGAAGTTTCAAAACATGCTGAGATCCCGAGTGTATTGGACGTGTGGGACCCATTCTTTGGCCTTAACTATTGCCGAATGTCAATCATAGGTCACTTTTTCCTATTGGATCACCTTAAATCAGTAGTTTTTGTGACTCCTGTAGATATACTGGAGGATTTCATTGTATAGATTGTCGTTTCTTCAGCGGACCTCAGCAGGACATTGTGCATCTTTTCAAGAGAATCCGGGAATTATTTTTACATCCTTGTATACTGTGCAATTAGTGGGTGCACTTCAAACAACTTTTGTAATAATTAATCACATAAATCTTTTTGTTGTTTACAAGTTTATAGCATTTTTCATTGTTATCCAGCTTGGCCTTGACACTAGCATGAGTTTCCACCTTCTTAAGGTAGTTTGCCATCTCATGTTCATCCTTTTAATGTCTTTCATCTCCCCCATCTGAATTTGTTTTGTGAATTTTGGAAAACCTTGTAAGTTGCAAATCACAAAATTGGTGAGAGTGTAGATTTATTAACTCTTGAATGCATTTTTCTAGGCCTTCGTTTAATATTATAAAGGAATGGTTGGAAACCATGTCTCTTCACTTAGCAGTAAACCATGAACTATCTAAAGAATTAGCCAATTCCATAAATAATTATAACTCTCAGACTGAGGCACAAGAAGAAGATTCTAGTCCTGAAGGAGATTATTTTTCTCCTCCTCCTTTTCCTCTTCTAAGAACTTTCAGCGAGACTGGGACTTGCAGACTTTCCATTGATTCCTCTGCCGGTATTATAGAGTTGTAAGAATCAATAGTGACTTAAGTATTTTCCTTCTTCTAAGATACTCACTGTATTTCTTTATATTCTCTAAACTAGAATTAGTTTTATTTCTTTACAATTTTGTTAAAAATGTATTCTCTTGGTGTTTTTTTTTCTTTCCTTATTTAAACCAAAGAAGCATTGATTGTTGATAATAAAGCAGATTTCACCAAATTAAAGCCAGCAAGCTCAAACCAGTCTCCTATCATCACATATTCAGCCTGCAGTAGCAGGCCTAACTGGTCTTTATTAAGTTTCAAGAAATTCAATATTTTAATTGGATATGAAATTTATCAGGAAAACATAAGTGACATCCTATAATGGCAGAGATCCCTAATTTAGTCTCTGTTTCTGAAACTAAAATTTGCGCTTATTTAATATATACAGTTCAGTGGTATTATGAGCTAGATCAGTGGTTCCCAAAAGGTGTTCTGAGGAACCTAAGGGTTCCGTGGAAAAATTCCTAGGATTTCATGATTTTTTTTTTTTAACCAATTATAATTCCAACCAATAATCTGTTATTTATTTTATACTTCGGTTAATTTTATGAAACTATTTAAATAAATTGCCGATGAAAAAATAAATAGCAAAATTTAAATAAATATATATGCTTTCCAATTACAGTACATATAATGTAATAGGAATAAAAAAGGAATTATGGAAAAAATATTCATTTACATCACAATTGTATCAGTATTTATCATCAATTTAAAATAGAATAACTAAATTCAAGAATAAGGAATTATTTTTCTCTGAGAACCATTTATTAAGTTCTTTTTTTAAAAAAACAACATTGATTTTTAAAATGGGGGTTCCGCTAAAAGACACTCGATCATTTAGGGTTCTGTAACCGAAAAAAATTTGAGGACCACTGATCTAGATAATAGGTAATTGAGTGAGAATACACAAAATGTCTCAAATGGCAGGAGAAATAAAATGATTTGTAAAATGTTTCTTATAGATTAAAACTGGGAAATAAGAGCAGTTTTCCTTAAATTTCTAAAGCTTTGGGGAGATGACCTCCCCAAAATTATGCCTGTGCTAGTTAGGGCTTAGTGGAAGAGTTTGTATTATCCTTAGGCTAATAAGTTTTTAGATCCTTGATTTAAAGGGGTTTTATGAAATTTAAATGATCAAGTATTATATAAAATAATAATTAAAACAATTGTTTTATCAATAAAATTTTAATTTAGCTTAGATTAAAAAATTAGATACATATGCCATTTGACTGCTGACACTGAATTTACTTGGGGGGTGGGGGGTGGAACCTATTTTCATCATGTGAAGCAAACTGATTTTTATGTATTAGTAATCAATAGAAAACTATGGCTTGGAAAGTTTCATACAAATTTGACTATGTATTTTGACTCTCACAGACTTAAGTATGCATCTCAAAAGTTTACATCATACTTTCCCGTTCTTATGGCTGACTTCCTTATTTTAGAGTGTTAGATTGTTCGTATTATTTGTTTTTATTTATATATTCTTATTTATTTTTTCCCTTACTGTTAGTAGAGTAAATCTTCCTAATGATCATTCCTTTTTTAAAATTAGAGATTGAAACATTTAGCACTATATTCAGCTGCAATTAACCAAATGAAGTGTGATAGCGTATGTCAGGTTATTGGAAAATTTCAGTGGGCATGCTTTACAAGAACAAGTGCACTACTTGCTTGGAAGTATATATATATATATTTATTGTAATTTCTTGTATCATTAAATTCTCTAAAATTTATGAAATCTGTTTTAAAGCTGAACCAAGCTTTGCATGCTTTGTAAATTTTCAAAGAAAGTTTGCAATATATGCCTGGTTGAATTGAAGATTTTAGAAAAAGTAGATGGTGACAGTTAACTGTATGTTATTATTAAAGCAAATGCTCGTAAAATAACTTTGCGAATAAAGGCGATAAAAATGTACATTATTTTATAAAACAATATGTTACATAAACTTTCTGTTCTTACCTAAACTTACCTGATTTTCCAACTAGTATCTTCATGATTTTTATTCTAAAGAGTGAGCAGATAAGCTGAAAATTAAAAAAGTTTTTAGTTGAAAATTTATTTCCACATCTTATATTTGAAAAATATAAATTTTAGCTTTCAAATAAAATAAATTTTAATGCTTTTATTTAGCCTTAAGTACGCATTTTAAATATGTAAAAACGAATCCTTTTTATGTATGACATAAAAAGGATATATATGATACTGACTTATGTATAATACTAACTTCATTTTCTCTATTGATCACAATCTTTATTCTACTTAATAAAACAAGTACTAACTATTGAAATATTTCTTTTTAAGAAGCTAGCTTGTTTTTAAATTATAGAAATGCAATTTAAGAATGCCGGATCATTTATCTTATATTTTTAATTATCTTATTATCAGTTCTAATTTCAGTATTATCTTATTATTACTTTTATATATATATATCTGTCTATTTATTTTTGCTGTGATATGTTTATTTTATGGGAATCATAAACTTATTAGAATTATGCAAAAAATTTCTTTGTAATATGTAAATGCTGTGGGAAAAAAATGATTGAAACATAAAGGGGAATGGCTTATTTTTTAAAACAGAGTATTTAGACAGTAGACAATAAATTTTTGTCATAAAAATATGAAACTGATTTATCTCTTTCGGAAATAATATACAGTAGAGCGCCGATTATCCGAACCCTTATTATCCGAACGTCCAATTATCCGAACTATGTCCGAATTCGTTTCCCCCCCTTTTTTTCAAGTTTAGAACTTTTTAACTTATCGACAATTCTTCTAAATTCAGAAGAATAAATAATATCCACTACATTTAATGACCATATTTAATTTACAACCTTTTTAGCAGTTTTCTTATAGTAGCCATACATACAGTTAAACCTACATACCCTTTTAGCCCTCTTCAACTTAAAATTATTTTCCAAGAATGCGAGCTTCATTTTGACAGTCTAGAACGTCAAAATGATGCTGATCCAGTTCAGTTGATTTAGTTAAAAAGAATAAAGGCTGCTCAAAAAAGAGCATCTTCTTTAAAACAAAAGTCTTTACTGGATTTCTTTTGCAATGGAAAATAGACAAAGAAGGTTTAAATCGGTAATTGACAAAAAAATTCAAAATGAAAAAAAAAGGAAGTAAATAAATAAAAACGATTGAAAAATTGCTGAAATTTTTTTTTTAAACACGCCAGAGCTATTTTAAATAGTACTGCCAGTTCTAAGCCTGGAAAAAGGGAAGTTAGTGCATAAATAATAATCATTTAAACTAGATTTTAAACAACTTTCCAATTATCCGAACTTTTCATTATCCGAACCACGTTCGGTCCCGAGCAGTTCGGATAATCGGCGCTCTACTGTACTTGAAGTATATTTGGTACATTGGGTGATAAAATGGAAAATAAATGAGTTTTTATTTATATTTCTTAATTGTTTACCTCCCCATTCCATTTGATATAGTTTTATTTATTTAGTTTTGTTTTTTAATAAAAGTGAATTTAAAACTTTCATTGATAAATAATTTTATTGTATTGCCATTACATTAGAGTTTGCTGTAAAATTATGTGCTGAATTTTAGGTATGTTGCATTTTCATGTACAGAATTCACACAAAATTCATTGATCTCTTAAAAAAGCTTTTCCATATTCTCAGTTAGATTTTTCTGATTTTCGTAAATGCTTATGGTCTTAATTTCTTAATTCGCAAAAGAATTTAACCATTGCAGCATAACCTCCATTATCCGAAACTTTTCAACTGAATACCTCTGTTACCAAACTCAGCATTTATATATATATACTCGGATTTCCCTCCTCAGTTTTTATTAATTAATGTGCTCTTGTGTCTCAAAGCTCAGACTACAGTAGTTATTGTCAGAGTTTTTCAAATAATTTCTAGGCTTTGTAGTTTCCCTGATATTATTTTGTCTTTATTTTTCTTGATTTTTAGTTTTTTGTTCTAATATTTCTAATTTTTGTGTGTTTAAAGCATCCCCTTTTCTACAAATTCAAAGGATTTATAACAGATTTAAAAAATTGAAGGATTTAAAGTTTGACCTAGCATTTTTTTATTTTTATTACTAATGCTTGTAAAAATTGCAAAATTTGTTTGTTTAAACCTAAAGTCCGGCCACTAATTATATACATCATTTAGGCATATAGTCTTACCCGCAGGATTCATTGTTTCAGACTGTTTGAAATCATTTATGAAAAAGAACTCACTTAACAAATTTAGCTTATCACATTTTTATGGTAGATGAATTCAGGGGTCATGTGTTTTTTTAATCATTTTCAGCAAATTCAGTAACAAAACTTGTAGGGTGGACTTTTGTAGTTTCACTATCATTGACTCATTTATTTCATCTAATCTTAAAAATTATCGATTCCAATCAACAAAGCAGTAACCAGCTAAAACTTTTAAAAGGATAAATTGATGGGTCTTCCACTAAATTATTTTTGTGCAAAACTATTAAGCAGCATATTCACTTTGTTTCAAGATAGTTGAAATCCTACTTTAAAATTATTTGATAAGGGCTCAATTAAATATTAATTTGTAGGAATATCTTAACTTATTGATTATTTTTTTTAATGCAACAGTGCAATACAAATTTTCTTTGCTTGGATCTCAAATTATTCAGTGCTCCAAAAATGAAATTATATTTGAAACTGTTTAAACTTTGTTTCTGAATTTAAAAAGAGTAAATATTATTCTTTAGTGACAAAATTTGACTTTATTTTATTTAAATAGAACAAATTATACAATTTTTAATTAGCCGTTTGACCTTTTCAGAAGTATTCTGTTGCATGTATATTGTTCCAAACAAAGTTTTGATTTTATTTTTTTAAAAACATGTTGCCTTTATTTTTTTAGCACTTTTATGAGGCTTGCATTTAAATGATAATTTATAACTAAACCTTTTTTAGAATTTAAAATGGTTCCACTTTCACTGTGGTACATATTAACACACGAGGGTTTAGACGTGAGAGGAAAAACATTTTTTTTTGTCATTTAAAGGAATTTCACTTCCACCAAATCATAAGTATTGCACCACACATTATAACATTCACTCAATTTATTGAGGAAAGTGATGGTTTGAACAATATACCTCTATTATCCTGAGATTTCAATTACTTATAGCAATTCCTGTCCCAATAACTGTGGGTTTTAAAATTCGGATTAAAAAATTAAATGTTAGATGACTTGTAAACCTGTTAAAAGGTATGCTAGTCAATGAAGTTGTTTTGCTTATGATAAAGAAATAAAACCTAATAGTTTTATTAGTCAATTCATTGTTGTAGTTCAACTTAAAACATCATGGCTTCCTCTTTCGCTAAAGGAATGCTTGTTAGATCATATACCACCTTGATCAAAAAGTTCCCGGAATTTATTCAGAAAATTAAAAATACAAGTTTGTTCATCTAAATCTATATTGTCCCCTTCAAAGTAATCCCCATCGACTGCAACACACTTATGCCAGCGCTTGATCCTTGAAACATTTTTTATATTCGGTTTTCGGTATGTCCATCAGTGCTTCCTGGGATTTTTACTTTGATGAATGCCATTCACTTGCCTGATGTCTGGATTGCGTGTCATACTCATAAACTCACGTCTCGTCTCTAGTAATGATCCTTTTGATGAATGTGGGATTGGATTCAGCCTTGCAAATCATGTCTTTTGCGACCTCAACGCGGTCTCTTTTTTGCATGAAATTGAGGTCTTTTGGCACCAACTTTGCTGCTGCACAACGGAAACCCAAATCATTAACCAAAATGTTTTGGACAGATCCATAGGCAATGTTCAAGCCCTCCGCTATCTCTCTGAGGGTTAATTTGCGGTTATTGACCAACATTTCTTTTACTTTATCAATGTTTTCGTCGTCGATGGTCTGCCACTGCGTTCATCATCTTTGTTTGACTCACGACCACTTTTGAAACGCTCGTGCCACTGATAAACGACCGTTTTCTTTAGAGAATCGTTGCCGAAACACTTTTCCAACGTTCGCGCACCATTAAATCCGTTTTTTACGCAAAATTTAATTGTTGCAAATTTAAGTCCATTTCTAAAATTGTAAAAAATCGCCAACGCACACAGAGATAGATGTACTCTTGGCTACGTAACTTTTGCAAATGTCAAGCTATGACGCTAAGATTTAGAGGGAATATCAACAACAGATTTACCAACTTAAAAAAAAAAAAAAAAAAAAAAAAAAAAACAGAACTCAAATCGGAACGATGGTAGCGCCACCCGGGGGTAGCATTTTACAATTTTAAATATTCAAAGTGGTTCCAGCCCCAACTTGTTTAGATAATTTATGTTCTACTTTATTATAAAATTATAGGTGGATAAGGATTATATTTAGGTTGTAAGTTTTATTTAACCATTATGTTTGTGCAAGGGTATTTTTATGCAACAAAAAATAAAACATTCTATCATGTTTTTCTACACTTGTGATATTTTTTTTTATGCCACTATATAAATCACAGCTATTGGATATAGATATGAAATGTTGTGAAAATTTTTCTATGTCTTACTTTTTTTAATTAAAATATATATTTGTGTATATTATCTTGCATTGACTGAGTATAAAATGTTTAATAATTACATTTTTGATGCTTGTTCTCTACAATTTTATAATCATTGTTTGCATTTATATTTTTTTCCTTGTTTACACATGCTATATATTTCAAAAATTGAACGAAGATAATTTTTTTCCTTCAAAAATCTTACTTTTTTAAATGGTAGATTCATAGTTTCATTATTAAGTTCTTTACAGTACTGCTTCTAAATGAGATGGATCATTTCTAAAAATCCATATATATTTTTGAAGTTTATTCTTAATATATTTTATTCTTCTATTTTTAAAAATCATTTATTAGAAAAATGTTTTATTTTTATGTTATTTTCTTATCAACTATCTTCTGGCTACTCAAAAAGTTGTCAACCTGAATTCTTCGGTATAAAGTAAAGCTAGTTTTCTCATATTATTAGCTAGAGAAATGGTGTATAGGGAAGAAAAATTCTCCCATATTTGAGAAACTGTTAAAGCTTTGTCTCTCAGTTCTCTCTTCTGTAATACCTTCATTTCAATCAAAATTATACATTTTTTAAAGGAAAAAATCATAATTTTTTTTTTCCGAAATGTGTTTTATCATTTACTTAAAAAAAAAAAAAAACTGATGAAGCAACATTAAAAATATTCAGATTATGATGCATTTTAATATATTTATTAATATATCCTGTAACTTGATAATTTTTTAAAATTTACTTTAAGTAGTCATATGGCCGTTGAAGAAGAGGGAGGGTGTTCAGGAAACAGTTTATGAAGAAGGAGAGGCCACAAGAAGTATAATGTTTCGGCTAAACAAAAATTAAAACCTGTAGATTAAATATTTTACTTGTTAATTATTTTTAAAATATTGAATTTCAGAAAGGATTATGTATGTAAAAGTATTCTTGACATCAAAAATGTGGTATTCATCTTAATTCAAATTCATACTTTTTTCTTTCAATTGCAGTTCTGACCAATTCCTTGGTTTCATTTATAAATATTTTTACTGAAATTCTTTTCACGGGTAATTTTCGAGAAATAATATTGGTTTGGAATATTTTGATTTTCAGAAAAGTTTTTCTGATCCAAATCACTTTCTGAAGTAATTTTCAGATTTATTAGAATATGGTCTTCTTAATAAAAAATTCATTATCTTAATTATTCAATTGTAATTTTGACCAATTTCTTAGATTCTTTTAAATTCTAGTTTCCAAAATTTTTTATTTAGTTAGAATATCTTGAATGTCAGAATTGATGTGGAAGGATTCTGTCTATTAAATTTATATTTGAATCACAAATATAGTATTCATATTTTGTCTTTCAATTGCATTTTTGACTAATTTTAGTTTCTTTTCATGAATACTTTTTAAAAGCTTCTTTTCTCATCAATTTTTAAATAAGTTATTAATTCGGGTATAATATAATATCGTGAATTCTTGTTATTTTTTATTTTATTTAGCTGATGTGTTTGGGTATGTTTTGTATGCTTCATATAAACAATTGCCAAATTATTGTATTTTAATTTATCCCTAGCTTTATGAACAAATATTCAATTCGAGTGAATGAACAAATTTATAGATATTATGAGAAAGTTTAACATTCATCTGTTTATTATTTTTTCAAAATTTTTACGAGCAGAAAAAGTGATTAATCCTCTCTTTTACTGTTACAAAATTGAAAAATTCAACAAAATTAAAACTGTGTTCATGTAAAGTATTTATGTATATAGTTATAGAAATTTTGCCTAACTCTTATTGTCCCTAATTAAATTATATTTGTTCGCATTCAATTTATTCTGAAAATTTTATTCATCTAATTGGACAAGATTGAACGTAATTAAAATTTTGGTCGTCATTGTGTAATCTTTAAAAGATTAAATTTATCTGCTTATTTATTTCGATTAATAAATGCTTGTTTAGAGTAGCTGTATGTTTGTATTTTTTAAGGCATGCTTTTTTCATAATTTTTTAATAAACCTTTATATTCTTCCTTCCTAATTTTAATAAAACAATTTATTTCAATATTTTCTGAAAAATATATAAATGTGTAATGTAAAATATTTTTATAAATTAAATGTATTAAAAAATTACCATCTGCCTTATAACATATACATATATTTTTTTTATGGAGTTGAGTATTAATTATTATGTAAAATAGTTTTGAAAATTTAATTTATATTATGGACAGTTCCTAGTCTGTTATATAGCATTTAGCTGGTGTGTTAGTATATTTGAATATTAATTATATAAAATGGTTGGGCAAATCGTATTTAGTAATATCAAGTATTCAAGTTTTATGATGATATTGTGTAATTCTATTTTTAGTTCATGTTTGTAGCTGGTCATACTAGTGTTAACTTAATTTTGTATGTAGTGAATGTTGTATATTTTATTTTTTCTTTCATTCCACTGTACTGGTTCAATTTGTAATTTATGAAATTTTATTTATTTTTTAGTTTTTAAAATGTAGTATATTCTGTTGGAAATAAAAACATCCATAAATTTATTTGCATTTGAATTTATTTTAAAGAATCTTCTTATGTTAGTGAATAATTTTTGACATTTACCTATGCACAGTTTGGAAAGTCTAAAAATCCTTTGATAAAGGCATATTTGTTCTAATTAGTTCATGGACATTTTGTAGTATTTATGTTATAGATTTATTTTGAATATCATACAGCTCGTAAATTATAATTAAAAAAGCCACTTTTAAAATTAAATTTTATTGACATTGTAAGAAAGAGCCTTGGAGTTTTTAATTGGCCCACTTGGAAATAGACCACATGGCTAGATGCCTTTTTACTTGCTTTATGACTCATTTCATGCCAGTATTAATTATAAAAAATAATTTATTGATAACATAAAAATATATAAATCATAAAAGAAAAGCACAGTTTTCTTTTAAAAGTCTTTTATTTACTTGTATGTTGAGACATGAATATTTTCAGAGGCCAAATCCACACGACAAACATCTGGGTTCATTCTAAATTCATTCCCACTCTCGGGCTTTTTGCTTCATCTGTTGTACTGTTACATATTTTTTTTTTGCTGTTGTATGTACTTTCAAAGGATTCTTTCTAAATCCTTATAGATGAAGAAAAACCGAATCCTGTCATAACAAGCGATACTAAGAGTGTGAATTTGTTATTATCTTGTTAAAAAATTAACTGGTAGTTTTTCTTGGAGCAAAGAATTTTGCGTTATTAAAAAAAAAAAATTTAGTAATTTTTTAAGTGTATTAAGAGTTAAATAGGCATGTTTAACCTTTGTATAGAAGAGAGGCTGTCATGTCTGCTGAGGGACAGTAAGCGTCAAAAGATGCTCTTAATTTGGCCAAATTTTAGGTAAATCGAAAGTAATCCTCTTTTGAAGTTCTTTGTAAGTTAACTATTCATAATCTTATTGAAAATTCTTTTTCAATGGATCCCAAGTTATGTGGCAATGAGGAGGCAGACACACTTGTATTTGCCACATCACTCCCCTCTTGATGAACTATAATTTATTCATCAAGACAAAATCTGCGGACTCGTTGTAGCAGTGTTGTTGGAAAAAGTTGGGAGTGTCTTTTACACAATTCTTTCTATTTACCGAGAAAGAAAGGAATTTGTCTTGTTTTCATAGCTCAACGGGCCATGATTACCTCTCAACATCTTAAAAGAATCAGTAGTTTGCCTCATGTCTTTCTTAAAAAGTGATTACATCTACTTATTTATTTCAAATAAAAAAGTGTTGACATTGAAGAGGCGTTTCCTTTTGGTATTTTACATTTATGTTGGGCAGCAAGACAGTTTTTGGCCAACTGATCCAGGCTGAGCTTAGGATTAAAAAAAAAAAAAACAGTGACATTAGTACGATTTACTGGTCGCTATTTGTGAATCCACACATTAAACTACATCTTTCCTTTGATGCTATTTATGTACTCCCTGGTTCTACAATCTGTGTTGAACGATGACCCTAACAATTCGAATCCCATGTTGTTACCTGGCTATATCATGCTTAGATGTGGTCATTCTCACTCTCTACCTTTAGTTGTAAATGATCGTAACATTGTGCAAATATATCAAAAGGTAAGTGGCTTCTTCTTTCTATTTCATTACTTTTGTCACTGTACCAAGTAATAAACAAAGGCTAAATACTGCCCTCGGTTAAAAATTAAAACACTACATCCATTGTTTCTCAAATTTTGTAAGAAAAAGTTTTATTTTGCAGTTGACTTGCCATGCTAAATCTGTTGACCAAAGAGAAAAAAGATGATAATTTTTCTTGATTTAAATGGATGGTAAAGCAAATATCATTACTTGAAAAATTTATTAATTAAAACTCTGAGTGATCAAGAGTTAATAAATTTACATTTTATGAACACTTAAAGAGTATGAAGTAAAGAGAGAGAGGATTTTTTTTATAATATAGGTTCTTCACAAACATTCTTTTTATTGGTTTTCTAATTTAAACCTTATCAATATATCCTTTAAGATGTAAAAATTGAAAGCTGTCAAATAACTTTAGTAATATTGTATAAATTTTAATATTAAATGATAGTTTTCTTAGCAATTTTCATTTCTATGAATGATAACCAAAAAATTATACAAAGGCAGAATTATTTGAGTTCTTGCAAGTCTCAAGATTATCAGAAGTATTAGTACGTACTTCAAACAAATGCAAGAGATTTTAAATTTTAGTGCTTGAGGCAACATATAATAAGCCATATTTTTTGAGAAAGAATCCCATGATTTTGATGATATGTTTTTATGTCTTGTGCAGTTATCTAAAAGAACTTGTAAAGTACTCAACTGGAAACTATGCTTAGGAACAGTTTGATGTAAGCTTTGGAAAAAGTTGGAGTTATTACTATATTATTCAAGCAGTGGAATTCTAAATCAAGTACTGTTTTTCTTAAATACCATTATTAATTTATAGACGACTTTCATATAAAGTTAAGATAACTAAGATTTTTTCTTTTATATACATGTGTTCTTCTTCTTTTGTTCTTGTTAATTTACGTCGCACTAGAGCTGCACAATGGGCTATTGGCGACGGTCTGGGAAACATCCCGGACATGCCATCACAATTTTGATCCTCTGCGGAGGGCATGGCACCCCCGTTTCGGTAGCCCGACGACCTCGAGCATATATACATGTGTGTTAAAAAAAAAAAAGCTAACATTTCCTGCTTATTCTTAATGTTTGATAGAGACATCAAAATTGGTTAACATCAAATGCTTACTTGTCAAAATACAAAAATTTTGGATTAGAACTTACAAGTAGCATTGCTTAACAAATACATGGTATTTTGTTTTTACATCAAGATTAATGAGTGAAAAAGAATGGATCAGTTCCTAGGCACGCAGCTTTTGGAGCCAATTCTAAATTGCTCTGTTGATTCCATTTGAAAATAAACTGAAAAGTTTAATCAGATCTTAAGAGAAGAGTTTCTTTTCTCTAATCTTTTTGCTTAAATAATCTATTATGTGTAGAATTTGGTTGTTTTGATAACAAACTTTTTATTTTAATACAAAATATCTTTTGCCCATTTTTTTTTTATCAAAATAAAAATTTATACATTTAGAAATTGATTGGTGCATTTAAAGTGAAGTGATCTAACCACATTTAGTAGGAAGTTATCAGTAGTTTGTAAAAATCGTGAATTGTTTTTTATTATAACTTTTAAAATATAGTCTAATTTTTCTGAAAGAAATATTTGTACAAGAACTATTATTTTACCGTTTAAACAATTAACCAATAAAAAATAGAGAATTAGTTTTTAACTTTGTGTTAAGGTTATGAGATTTTACACACATATTAATTGTTTAAAGCTTTTAGGGACCGGCAATAAATCCGAATGAAAAATGTTTTTAAATACCCTGTGACAAACAATATAGCAATAAGCTTACTTATATAAATTACCTTGGTTATTGTATGCAATAACTAAACAAAATTTCGTAAAATCAGCTTTAACATTCACGGAAATATGGGCATTTTTATAAAAAAAATATTGATTTGATAATCAATTTTAAAATGATATTTTTGCTATTAATTAAAAATTACTCGAAAATTTTGTTCAATTCTTTTGCATATTTCTGCAATTATAGTAAAAAAATTTAGTAAATGATAATGAAATTAATTGATAGAATTTACGAGCTTTATTGCAGTATTTTTTGGCATAGAATGCTAAACACTATTTTTCGTTTGTAATTTATTGCCAGCCCATCAAACCTCAAAAAGCTTTATTGATATGAGTGAGACATCTTAACACAAAGAAAGTAAAAAAATTATGGCAGGATTAATATTGTGGGAAACGTGCAATAATTTGTTAGCATTTTTTTCTGCTTGAAGTATTTTGAATAATATTTTCTCCAAAGCAGCTTGTGGCCAGTACATACCTGCCTGCAATCTTTGCAATTTGATTAAATGTGATAGAGTTATGACAAAACATTTCAATTTATTATACACAAGAAACAGTACTAAAGCTTTATTCTGCATATTCAAAAGGGATAAGAAGACACAGCATTGTAAGGCCCCTTTTGTGCAAATAAAAAGAGGAAGAAAAAAAAAAACACTTTGATAAGCAAAATTTATGAACTAGCAAGGGATGAGACATAGGACACAAACACAAAAGAAGTCTGTTACAAAAGGCACAAGTCCAAAATATATATATATTAAGTTGGCTTTTTTTTTCATATCATAAATAAATGAACTATATATAAATCTTTCACAGTAAGTGAAGCAAAAGTTTCTCCAGACATAAGAGGCAAGTGTGAATGGTGGCCGGCAAAGCGACTGCCAGGAAGGCTGGACTAGGTTTTCTTTTAGAACTGAATGAAAGTGGGTTGACTTTGGTCCAAAGATGAGTTATTTATTCTGTCACTACTGAGAGCTGTGCGAAGCCTGTCAGTGTTTTTTCATCTGGTATTTCACTAGTATTCGATACTGGATTCTGTAATAAAAATTTGTAATTACTTCAATGTGTTGAACTGTTATAAGAATTCCAAGAAAGTAATTTTCACTTTTTAGTGCAAAATAAAATTATAAAAAATAAGCTTCCTTTTTGCTAGATGACCTTTTGCCGGTAACTAAATGATCCTGCACTCACAAGACTTCTCATCCTTATCAGCAAAAAAATCAACCAGGTCTGATTTGATGTTATTATGTACTGAAATCTTCACCTTTGAAATAAATAATAATCCGATGATTCGAGACCTGGGCTATATGGAATCTTGTTTTGCCTTCTACAGCCTTAGAAATATGTTAAAAATTATTGGAGCTTGGTTGAGAAATTATGTCGCATCCCTCATATAATTAAATACACTATCAAATTATATATTTAGAAAAAAATGATAAACTTTAAACGCAATAATCTTAGTAATAACGTTGACGTTATGCAAATAAAGACCAGAAGTTTTAAAAGCTTGCAAATCATGAAGCTACCAGAAAGATATCCAACAGAAAATGAATATCTTTGACAGATTAAAGTTCATTTTAGTTTTATTTCATCTAAAGAAAAAATTACTTTCTTGCAAACCAGATATATCAAATTTTTGCTTTTCAGTTATTAATTTCAACATACCAGCTGCTAATGTCAATTTTTTGAAAAAGTTTTACAAAGCTAGTGACATTTTAGAAGAATAATAACCTGCCATTCACTGATAAATGAATTTACATCTTCTAATTTTTTTTAAAAGCAATTAAAACAAATAGCTACAAAACTGCTGAATAACAATTCATTTTTGAAGTCAATCGATTTGGCAGCTGAGACTTTCATGTAACATATCTTTAAAGAATGTCAATGAGTAATACCATTACTATACTTAAACTAAAGTCATTAATTTAGTTAAATTTGTATTAAATAATTAAACAGAAAATTTGATATCATTTCAGCTTTTAGACAATTGAATAGTAAACTGATGGCAAATAATATTTAACATTAACTTTTTAGTTTTTGTATTTCTTAAATACAAGAATGTATTAAAAAAATTAATACTTACCAAGGCAAATACAGTAGACTTTAGCGATAAATTGTCCACTAATTTTTGCAAATTTGCAGCAACTGAAATAAAAAAAAGGCTTAAAACTGAACTGAAAATTACTTATATCCGACAATAAATGAACACCTAATCACTCACCAACAATCATATCTTTGCCATTAACAAGACCAGCGCCAACAAGTTCAGAAGCAATTCCATCTGCTGTATCTAATAAGCACAGAAATATTTAATTTACAGTGTGTCTAAAAAGTTCAGTGAATGGCTCACAGTGATAAAATCTAGTGATCCCACAATCCAAAACACTTTTATTTATAGAAGTTTCTTCAACTCCATAGAAAAATCACAAATTAATAAGTAAACTATCGTTAAAACTGGTTTATGATAGCCAAAATTTGAAACCCTATTTTAATGGACATCTTTAATCAAATTAATTTAGGAAAATTTTACACAATCTCATAAAATTAGCTTTTGTACTAATTATTCATACCTATTTAAAGTAGCATTAAAAAAAAATTGGGTGGGAACGAGAACTTCAACAAACTTTAGTTTCTAGAATAATTTTTTTTATTTAAAAGGTAGCAAGAAAATAGTCCACTATGATACACTGCATTTTAGAGTGTTTGTGAGTATTCAGAAGTCAACTTAAGATTAAAATAATTGTTTAAGGTTGTATCTTTGGCTGTGTAGAATATAAAATTTTATCAGAATATCAATTAACAATTTTGTTAATTTGCTTTATTAAATACGCTACATTGATTATAAAGCTACAACCAAACTATATATTTGTAATCTCACATGATATTTTAAAATATATTTCATAGAAAAGTAAAATTGTTATAAAAATATTTCATCATAATTCAACAAGCTTGTAACCAAATATATATATAAACTAGCCAGTAAAAATATAAAAAGTTTATTATTAATGAAAAGTAAAATTACCTCTATCAGGAACATATTCAAATCTAATATCATTTAATTCTTTATTTTCATTTCTGGAAAGAAAAATGTAACAAATCAGCAACATTAAAAAACTACAAAAATGAACATTGTATTTTTATTTTTGTCGAATTTATTAAAATTTAGAGATATAATATTTGTTTAGTTCTTACGTAAGTAAAAAATAAACATGCATTTTCAGAATTTATAATTTTGTCTATTATTTCTATTAAGAGATGGCACTGCCATCACATGACTTTTGGGAATTACCTCTTTCCTAAAAGTAGTTAGTCTTTGTCCGGACCAGCAACGAGTAAGATTATCTGGTTCGAGATGGTTTGTATATAGTGTTTTCCTATTTTGTAATAAAAGTTGTTAAGTTTTATTTTGGAGTTTCTTTAATAATTCCATATCAATTGGACCACAGTTACTACTAAACAGTTATTTAAACCAATTTAATAAAAAGGAAATTTTGTTTTAATAAAAAAACATAAATATGAGTTTGAATCAAAATATTGAAATCTACCAGAATAAACATGTCTACTTATTTGAATAATTGTTCAACTCCACTAAAAAATAGACCCAACCCCACTTTCATCTTCATACTTGCTATTCCTATCTTATTTTAAAACTAGTACACCTCTATCTCAATCACAGATCTGCTGTAAATCAGAAGGCACCAAGAATATAAAGATATTAATGTGACAGAGTTCTAAACATGAAATGAGGGTATATTTCTAAAATAAAGTTGTCGTGCTTTTCCAATAATTCTTCAATCCATTTGCAGCCTTACAGCTTAATTTAAGTGCCACATTTTCCATTTTAAATAATAATTTGAAGATCGGCGGCAAAACTTTTCTACTCAGCAGTCAACGTTTTAAATTTTTGTCTCTAAATGCAAAGCTTAATAAAACAAAGGCCAAAAGTGTAGAATGTGCCAAAGACCTGATCATGCTATAAACCAAAATGGATTCAATAAAAAAAATTCTGGGTTTCTTAAGTTCCTGAAACCACGATACAATTATAGTTTAAAATAGCAAGGTATATTTTCTTGAATTGGTATCAGACCAAGTCTATTTAAAAAGACAAAAATAACACACTGGCTATAATTTTATTTTACAAATGAGTTTTAATACATTTTTTAATAAGTATGAATCAGATTTGTAACAATTATAATAAAATTATACACTTCAAAAATTGAATTTTTTTTAAAAATTTGTAAATGAGTAAACAAAGTAAATAAATATTACCGTATCCTAAGAACCAGATTTACCAATTGGGATTCACTCGATTCATCGGTCTGCAAAAAAAGGAAAAAAATTATTATCATTCGGTAATTATTTTTTTAACTAATAGAGTTATTTAGTAGCAATAAAGAAAAAAATTATTATCAATTGGTAATTATTTTTTTACTAATAGAGTTATTTAGTCAATATTTAAATGGACTAAAAAAAAATACGAAATAATGAATAAGTAGAGAGCATCAATAATTAAGAAGTATGACAAGTTTAGAAAATTAAAGCCACTAAGGAAATTATACATTACTTAAATGGAACAAAATAATGATTTATTCACAACAATATAAGAAAATCAATTTACTTTAAACTACATAAAAGTATGGATTTTAATTTTGCATAAAATTAATGTCTTATGAAATTTAGTGTTATCCCTGAGTGAAAAATTATTATAAGTATCAACCACTACTCCATAGGTAACAATTTTTATATGACCAATTGCAATGCATGCATAGTCTTTTTTTACTAATGTGCATTATATTTTTTAAAGAAATTTCTCTTTTACACTTCTTGGGTAATCCATGATGTATCTAATATGAATAACACTAATTATAATAGCATAGCACTTATTTCGATATAAAAAAAAGTTACAGATGAAATCCTACAAAACATAAAACCTGAAATATATTTTCAAGGGGAAAAAATATATTTGTTTACTTCAAAAAATAAATAAAGATTCCAAGACTAACTCAAATACAATTAATACCATAGTAATATTAAGTTATTTTGATATTTACAAGTAAACAATGCAATATGTGTATTATTACAAGATTTAAAATATGTAAAAAATTAGTTTAATCAAGTAAAGTCAACATAACTGCAAGTAAAATAGTTTCTATCAAAAAATTTGCTAATCAGTGGAATATAAACTACCATGGTTTATGGCAAGGTTGGGATTTTGTCTGGATGAAGAATTTTCTCCAGAGCACTGGACAAATTAGAAAAAAAAGACACATGATTTACTCTAAATGATTAGCAGATTTTTGCATTTAGCTATTTAAAATGATGCAAAAATTTGGACTCGCAGTTCGAAATTTGTCAAACTATTATCAAATATTTATTATAAATTATTTTTTTGCGTGGAATTGTCTTTGAATAAATTATTCCTTGCATTCGCTTAAAAAGTCAAATATGCAAAAAGTAAAAAGGTAGAACATTCAACCGCTCTCCTGACTAAACTATGGAGACCCAGTTTGCAGCTAGCCCCATATTTGGTTTCATTACTTAAATTATTTTCTACACTAATTAATTACAGGGTATCTGCTACACTTCAGATTTTCAAATTCATGACTCATTCCAAGATTTTTCATGACTTCACGAAATTACTATTTTCTCCGACAAAAACACAACAATAAATTTAAAAAAGGCATTATAATAACATTAATTGAAATGATAAGTACAGTACGGAACCGATTATCCGGAACGATCGGGACCAACGCTATTCCGGATAACTGATTTTTCCGGTTTTCTGAATCACTACGAAAAGCCGTTTTTTTATTGTCAAACTAAACTAAAAATAAAAATATTTGGAAATAATCTTAAAAAGAAGAAAAAACGATGAAGTAATACACTAATGATTATTTCCAAAATGATGGTAAAGTAAACTTCTTTCAAAAAAGAAAGAAAAATCCTGAAATCTTATGAGGAAAAAAAAAATTTAAAAAAAAAAAAAAAAAAATGGCAGGAAAACTTATTGAATTTTGTTCCGGTTTTTTGGTTTTCCGATTTCCGGATAACGGGTTCTGTACTGTATAACCAAAACTGTTATATTCTGCATCTTCATATTCATAGATTTTAAATTTAAAAAACAGAGTAAAGAAAGTAGTTAAAGCAATAAAATAGTTGAAAAAAAATACAAAAGCATATAATTGTTTTTCTTCTTTTCAGCCGAATTATATTCTAAAGATACTTTTCTTGTTCATCGGAAACGAAAGAAATACTCCTGATTTTTCTGTTCTCTTTTCGGAATTAAAAAAAATTCGCCAATGACTGGCTTGCTTCAGCTAGAATTTTAAATTGATAAAATAAAATAAAAAAAATAAATAATAAAAATTCTAAAATCACAGAAGTTTAAAAGACAATTTGCTCTAGAAATTAAAGAACATGATAAAAAATCTTTTTATTTTAATAAAATATGACTGTGAATGGGGATTTTGTTAAAAATTCAGATATTTGGAATGGGGGGGGGGGGGTGTAAATTCTATTTTAAAAATTAGATTTTTCGGAGACCTAAATCCATGACATTCCATGCTTTTTTTTTTCTTTTTTAAATGTTAAAATCATGACAAATTTTGTTCAATACTGAAATTCATGACTTTCCATGATTTTTCATGACTTTCCAGGTGTGCGGATACCCTGTAATTAGCATATTCAAGATGAGGCCCTTGAATTATCAAGATTAGTCCTAGTATAAGAAAATCTGATCTTTTAATTTAAGAAATCATATTTTCATGTACTAGGACTTATTCATATTGCATTTTTGAATCATTGCATCAAAAGATCAGATTTTCATTATAATCTTTGCACTGCACCTTTGCTAATTGTAGCTAGTGTAAAAATGCAGTGGTTTATATGAAGAAATTTATTAAGTGCTAAAAAAAAGATCTCAAGTACTTTTCTAAATTAAAATTATCAAATGAGAGTAAATTTGTCCCTTCAACAAAAATTTGAAATTGTAAAAATATTGCATCTCTATATTTTCAAGGCAAATACTATACATTGATAATCTTACAGGGGAAGTTTGTTTTATATATAATAAAATACAATATTGACTTATAGAAGGTGTAGAGGCCATTGATTGTGTTGATTTTTGTGCTCATTACCAACATAGAAACAGAGAATTTCTTCTCTTACTAATGCATCATCTTCTACAGGAGGAACATTTGTTTGAGATGGTTGTTGGCCTTTAGGAGGTGTATTCTCATTGGATGTAGGAGGAGTATCAATTGGAAGACTGACTGGTTGATTCAACTCTTTTGGCTTTTCTTGGTTTTGAACAGGTTCTGAAGGCTTTTTGGATGGAGAGTCCTAAATTAAACATTTCTTTTAGTCACTCATAGAATAACTAGAAACAAATATATATTCCATTGTATCATGATAGCGATATAAAGTCATGACCCATTTCGGATAAACTTCAGGATTTTTTTATTATTTCTAAAAAGTGTTAGTAAACTGCAAGTAATAATAATATATAGTGCGGCTTTCAGAAGAACTCCTCTAGACACCCATCTTGTGTCGTGATGGGTACTATGGTTATGAGGAAAATACACTTCAAATAGGGGTGTGGGATGAATAGTTTTGTCTAAATTTTGGCATAGGAAGACGCGAGTAAACCAATTGACACATTCATTTCTCCATTTCACCTCTATTAGAGATGTGCTCTCGCTTGTTACCATAGTAGCAGACAGCCCCAGACATTTAGTCTGGAGAAGTTCTAGTCAAAGCCGCACTATACAAATATTAATTGCTTTATAATTAAAAACATATTTTAGTTTTGAAAACACGAATTTAATCTGAAACAATCAAAATAATCCCTATATTAAAAAATCATGAGAGTATACAATCCTGACACTGGTCTGAGTGTTCATCTAAATGTTGAATATAAGCCAAAAATTATAAGCGTTAGAAACTTGAAATGACTTAAGTGTTGAAAAAAGTGCACAAGGATTAAGGTGGAATAAAAAAAGTAAACATTTGATAATTAGGTCGAGAATTGTTGATTTTTTAACCTGCAGGAAAAAATACCATATGGATCATATTCATTTACAAATTTAACATTTTTTAAAAATGAAATTTTAGTTCTTTTGAAAGTTATTGCAATTTTAAGTGCTTTGGCAAATTTTTTCTCAATTACTTTTGCTATTATTAATTACAAAAGTTTGTAAAAAAATGTACAAGGAGTTTAAAGGAATTAAGAAATAAGATTCTAAAATTATTAACCGTTAAACTTGTAGTTAAAAAAATGACCCAGGCTGGTCAATCTATCCGCTTAAATTGCAACTACAGAGTTACTGATAGGATCATTCCGAATAATGACTTTAATGAGAGTTTCATTCTCTCGAAATTTCTATTTGTCCGAAAGTTGTTGAAATTTTTTTTCTTTAAATAATAATTACTTATCCATTGCTGTAGAAAAATTTATTTCTTTTTGCAATTTTCATTTTATAAACCCATGCTTGACTAGATATCAAAAGTAACAAATATATATATATATATATAAAAAAGAAGAAATAAAGAATAGGTGAGAGTGCTTGGTATATAGCTGAAGATTTAAAACAGAATTTTTAAAAATATAAAGACTGAAGAGAGATAAACTGTTATATGATATAATTGTTATTAACAGGTAAAATTACTTTCCCATTTATTAAAGCTTATTGTGTCACTTATTCTGTATTCCTAAGTTCAATTTTTTGTGTGTGTCTAATTCAGCTATCCTTTCGCTTTGTTATAATTAACATATTAGTAAAATGTGCTTACATAAAACTATAATTATATAACTTACAGAAAAATTATCCTTTTTGAATACTTAAACTTTTAAGATCAAGGGGGAAAAACAGTTTATGTCCATCAAAACTGATTTAAAATAAAAACAAATTTGCACACGGACAGGAACTGTATTTCCACAGAGCTGTATTTCCATTTTCACTGAGTAATAACCCTACGGCTACCGATTTTCTATGATTTGCATAAATTTAGTTATCCTCAAAATGCAACAGAAGACAACCCAATCATAATTTTTGTAGAAAATGGATATAAACCACTATTCCACATTGATCTTCAATGATGAATGAGAAGCAACCATACGGTTGGTGACCAAAGTAAATAGAGGGGTAAATTTTTCTAGTTTTTTAAAAAAATAGACTAATTTTAACAACATTACGTCACAAGTCTGTTTACACTCATTATTATGGCTATTAAGTTTAATTACAGTATTAAAACATATTAGCAACTATTCACGATTATATAAATATGTCCTCCAAAGAAAATAGTTTGTCCAGAAAGAACTCCCCTCGCCATAAAGTCTAAGGCCATCTGCTATATGAAAACAAGAATGGTGCATTTTAGAGAGAGGAGCTTTCATGATAGATTAAGATAGGAAGATTTGCATGAATTTCGAATGATGCTCTTTACACAATCAGTTGCTGTTTTAAGTACACTCTAGTTTCTCACTATTTATTATGAATCTTCATTGATATTCAGATGGTTTCATTTCTAAATTTAAACCGTTTTTTAAAGCAATTACTCTTTTTATCAGTTGAATTTTCTGTTAAAAGTGAAACGCTCAAACTTATTAACTTTTATTGTAAAAGGTGATATAAGTTTTGCTCTAGATAGAAATAGTTCATGTTTATCTATGCATGAGAAATTCTCAAAAATTTAACTGATTCATTAGAATTTTTTTTCAACTCTTTGTTCTTAGATGTACATAATTTAAGATATTTAGTTTAAATATTTTGTTTAGCTAATATATGCGATAACAACGTCATTTTATTATATATTTTTTCCTTTAAAGAATTTTGATGTTGGGGTCTAATTTTTATTTTATTTACAGCTTTTTTATCCTGAATATGTAAAATAAATGAATAAAATTGGTAATAAGCTGTAACATAATTTTTATCTATAGCAGAAAGCACGTTACCACAACTAGGATGAAATTATAATTTTTCTTGCATTTACTGAAAAATAATTCTAACTATTTTTATTCGCAAATTTATTTTTACTTTTTCTGTCTTTCTTGATAAAGAAAATCAATTTACAATGCATAGGGACTTTACAGATGAGTTATTTATTAATAAAATGTGTACACTGAACTGTTTCAGTCAATTTTATAAAATTTTATCTCCTATTTATTACCTTTATTCATTGAAACAATTTGAAAACAACAACAGAGTATTTAGACAAATAATAGTGATACAAATCAGAACAAAAATTAAAACACAAAAAAAAGCATATAATTTTTCTAAATAGAAACTTTTGAAAAAGTGAAATGATAAAAAAAGGAATCTAACGCTCTAAATGCTCAAGTTTATTTCTATTCACTCTAGGACATAACACAATAGACCAAAGAAAAACCCGAAAAGCTTTCCCTCGCCAATCCAGCGAAAACAGGGCCTCACATCCCTACTTGAAATAGTTAAACCTCGTAACCATAGCCACCATGAGTTCAGACAAATGCATAGGGGAGTTCTTTACATGGACAAACTATAGTGATAGGTCGACATCTCGGATCGTTTAGGCTTTAAATATAATACCATAAAAACATTCTCAGATGATTTAACATCTGATGCATCTTTAAATGTCTGTCTTTTTATTGACATCAAAGTATTCTCTCTCTATCCTGTATTAATGCTTAATTTTGCTTAGTTACAGTAAGTAAAGTTATTTATTGTTGAAAATTTAATGAAAACAAAATAAATAGTTTAATTAGACACTATTTAGCAATTAATAGAAGCAAGTGAATACTACTACTGATATAATTAAAAACACTAAGGTAAAGTGATATCTAAATGAAACTGGTTAAATCATATTTGAGGAAATATATATATATTTTTTAATTTTGAAAACATTTCTATTGCAAACTGCTTCATTTATTTCTCATTTCTATTATTGGAAATACAAAACTCACTGATTCAGGATTTTTTTCATCTTCTTCATCTGAAGACCAAACCCAATCCCCAGCTTCAGTACGGTGTAGACGTCCACTGGTGCCAGGAGCTCTTTTTGTATTTTTAAGCTAAAATAATAATAATTTCTCTTATATATTTAAAACAAAATTTTGCACAATAGTGGTTGTCAAAACTATATTAAAAGCCATCGTTATCGAAAACTACAGAAGAAAACATTTACCCGATACCATTTACGATGCAAAAATCAAAACTATTCATAGTATGAAGATAGAAAAATGTTTGCCTTAAAAAAAAGAAGAAACAAATACTATCATTAGTATGCAATTTTTGATTCCCTATTATATTTTCTATTTAATTGTACTACAAAAATTGCTATACTTTCAAAACTTCACCAACTGATAGCCAATTAATTCTTAGCTTAGCATGGTGAAATGTGTCATCCTGGTCAGCTTGTTATATCAGCTATATAATAGGCTATCCCTCAATTAATAAACTGATATAATTAAGCATTTATAACATAATTTATTTTTTATTAAATCTAATTGTCTGACAATAACTGAAAACATGTAATTTTATTTGATCATAGAAGAAAAGGAGGTATAACCCATTCAACAACCTAAACTGGCACAGACCCGGTTGCGACTTTACACATTGTCGACTCCCGGGCACCTCCACTCGCCGCGGTTTTATTTGTCAACTGTTTCACCGCCTTATCTAGTAACCATCACTCAGAGGCAACCCTACGCTCGCCGCAATACAGCACTCGCAAAAGTCATAAACGAATCTTCGCGCTCATGGTTATTTTTAAAAGTTGCTTGTTGAATTAAGTTAAATTTATCCTCGTTTAAGACTAGAAAAATTCAAATAACGAGATCAAAATACTTCGTCCTTCTATAAAGAAAAAGTTACATACACACAATTATTTCAGTTAATTACATACATATTTCGGTTAAAAAAATTTTCAAATAGAAACTATTCTTGTAAATTAAATGAAAATCTGGAGTAATAAAATATTTATATCTTCAGAATAATCAATTTCTTATGAATATCTTAATTAATAACCAAAGTCTAAAAAAATAATCCCCTATATAAATCATAACATTATTAAGTGTACATATTTTTGAAGATAAAAGTATTAAAAAAAATTTACGCAGTTTGAAAAATAATTATTTTTATTTCCTTTATTTTTACCAGGTTTTTTCAATTGTTTCTATTTTGGAAAAAATATGTATTCTTCAAAATGCTTACAATATCTTAAAAAAATTGCATATATTTTATACTGAACAACTTTTGATTGACAATATTTTCTTCATAAGAGAGTCCTTAAAAAAATTTGAAAATATTTTCATTAAATTTGTTCAAATATTTTCTGTAAAATGCGTGCTATTATGAAAACAAGGAGAAAAAATATTTCTAGTAAAGCCATGACATAAAGAAACAAATCTAAGACATATTCACTACTATTTTCGTATAGTTAATTTATTTTTTATAACATCAAATCATATTTATTAAAACTTAAAGTTGTGGCTGCTCAACTTTTTTTAATGTTTCTTAAATTTGTCAGGGAAAATTCCGATATTTTCCATTTTTCTTGCTTCTATCACTATTATTTGTATATATCTGAAATTACTCACCTTCGTTTTAATTGTTTCCTAATTAATTTCATCATATATTTTGCTATATATATTTATCCTTTCATTCTATGCTTCATTAATTTCATAACTTATCCATCTTGTAACTTTTTATTCATAATTTTATAATAACTTTAGCTTATTAGATTCTATAACTCAACAATTGGTCTATATATTTTATAATTTCTTTATTCAATTTTTGGGCTTCTAAATAAGATATGGAAAAAATACTATGAAAATTATTACATTTATTGTCAACCTAAAATTAGGCCTTTTTTTCCTCCTAAGTGCGAAAACACATTTACTAACTTAATGTAACGTTATTTAACACGATTCATCTATTTTAATAAGAACGATTCAAAGAAAAGCAGGACCAGTAAAAGTGAAATGTGTATTTTAATTTATATTCTGCTTCAAAAATGAGACAAAAGAGACACAGAAAACTTTTCTGTTATTATTTAATAGTATTCATTAGTCTTTAAAATTCCAAAAGAATTTTTAAGTTGCTGGAATCATATAATAGTCTCATTTGTAGCAACTTGTTTTTTAATTTTTTTTCACTCAATAGCTTTTATTGTATGTAATTTGCTTTAAAAGTTCAAACATTTATTCTTAGATTGTCATGCAGTCTGTGTGTCTGAAAACTGTATGACCTTTTTTATTTTATTTGTTCCTTGCAGAATGGTAATAATTGTTTCTTATTTGGTAATAAAAATCTTACTTTTGCTGAGATAACTGATCGCAAGAGTTTTGTTTTATTATAACATCGATTAATTTTTTTGAGAAAAGTGTAAGTCCTCAGCCTTTCAACCATATTGCTTTAAAACTACTTTCTTTATTTAAAGTAAATTATTAAATTAAAAAATTATTAAGATTCTCTTATTTGACTCAATATCTTGTCTTTAATGAATCAGAAATAAATAAACAGATTGTCCTTATATGATATGAGTTATGATATGAGAATGTCAAAGTTGATGCTTACTGTTTACATTATATTTTTATTTTACAAATCATAAAAAGTTTTCTTTAATCAAAATTGTGTTCACCTCATAAATATACTTTAACTGCTACAAATTTTTAAGTCCTGGCTACCAAAGCTGTGGAGTTGGCTAATACGTATGAAGGAATTTATCGTTTGGGACATAACATTTGCAAAAAAGTGTCAAATCAAAAGTACACTTGTTTGGAAGCAAATATTATTCGCACTGCAAATGGGAATCATTACATCAAATTTAATCATAGATATCAATGTCAGAAAAGTAAAAAAGAATAAATTCATGTATAAAGCTGACAGCAACAATCTCCTCATCATTACACGTATATAAAATGAAAATGCTTAAACTCATAAATTGTGTAGTTACTTAAATTAAAGGTTTTAAAAACTAAACAATAAGGTACAAAATCCTGCTGCATTATTGAATATTGCGTCCACATGCTTGATAAAGACACCATAAATTATTTGCAATAAATTTATAAAAATAATTATAAAGCTATATTCTACTCATATATCCTACACCCACAACAGAACTTTATCCTAAAAAGGATATAAAAAAGTAAGAAATAAATATGTGTTTCAGGAAGTCCGAATAAAAAGAGAATAATAATACACAAAAACTTTTAAAGCAGCTAAATTTATTCACACCTCATGTTCAGTCATGCGTTCTTTAAATCGTATGTCGCAAGTGAAACATGCGCGAATTAATATTCGAAGATTTTCGCGAGAAAATTTGAAACCCGACTTGGCGAATGTAACATTGGCGAATTTCAAAATACGGTGCCAAAGAAGTGCCCGGGAGTCGACAATGTGTAAAGTCGCGACCCGGTTATAGGATGAAGCAGGACGTCCTGCCTACTGTTCCTTGGCAATTTCTGCTTCTTTTAGATGTCTAAATTTAAAAACTTTTACCCAATATGCAAAACATTCGTTGTTATGTTTCTTATTTAATTTAATTTATAGTTTCTTATTCTCCCCCTGATTGCCCAAGAAGCAGGCTGTAGCTGCCATTCGTCTTCCTACCTAGCACGATTGCTTATACACTCATCTTTTCCGTCTTAAAATAGTGGATAATCCTGCCTTCCCCCTCTGCCGCAGTGTTGCGACGATGAATGATGAACATCTCCTCATCTGTCCAGATCTCTCAAAGAACTGCATCTACTCCCGATACTAGGAGGCCAGAGATATTTTGTTCAATTTAAATTCTTGATTTAATTTTTGAGTTTGATGTTTTGCTTTTGTATATTTTATCTCTTTCAGTATTTGTATTTTTCTTTTCTTTTGATCTCTGTATGGCGTTACGATAATGTCTGTATCACCTGCTGCATTGGAAATAAAAATTTTATTTATAGTTGCTAACATTTATATGCTTTTCAAAAATTCCCCCTTTTTTCCCTCAAGGAAAGAATTACTTAGAAAGTTTCCAGATTAAGTTCCTTATTTATTTAAAAATTTTTTTTTTAGAAAACTTACTCAATTTTAGGAAATTTTCTAAAATGTACAAAAACCCGTAGTTTTTTTAAAAAACCAGCAGAATAGAAGCTTGCAAAATCAAGTAGTCTACTGGAAAATTCAGTAGAATTAGCAGCTATAGAAAAATAACTACTGTAATAATAAATAATAAAGTAATGGGACGGAATGTCTATATCAAAATGAACTAATCGAATTAGTGACGGAACCGAAGCGAGAATGGGACTAAACCGATGGAGCCAAAATGTCGTGGATAGTGGCAGGAAGGCTCTGCGGCTGGTCGAACATGCATGTGGAAATGTTACACCTGGTGAATAACTTGAAACACCAGGTGTAACAGTTGCGTTCCATATGAGAAATTCTGTACTTCCACCCATAAAATTATTGGATTATAAAATCAACATTTTTCAAAATTAATTTCTAAAAAATGTTAGAACTATTCTTTAATGAAATTATTATTTATAATCTAAACTATTAAAATGTCACATGATCAACATATGAAAAAAATCTAATATTCTCTTATCTGGTTCTCTAGGCTACATTTAGAATCTTTTCATATTTATAGTATAAAAATAATAACATTTGGCCTCCTTTGAACACTACCCTAAGAAAAAGTGTTTTTTTCAGTTTATGCCAATAACTATTAATGAAAGCTCTTTATTGTCCTTACTTTCTGGGCTCTTGTCTCTAAGCTAGGTGCACATGACACTAGCATCTGTATCAAGTACTTGCGATCCTATATATATAAAAAAAAAAAAAACAGAAAATTAATTGTTATTTTCACATGACCAACATTACACAAAAATTCAAACTACTTAAAGTTTGCTAGTTTTAAATCGAAGACTATTTCAGCGTTTAAACTTTAAAGCGTGCAGGTTAGTGGCAATATGTTCCAGGGTTGTTAAATTTTAAACATAGGGTTTTTTAAATTGTTTTTTTCTTTAAAAAAAAAAAAAGCATTACTTAACCTATGCCTTTTGAATTCCAAAAAATAATGGAAAAATGTTTATATCAGAAAATTTTCTTTTTGTGCAATTTTTTTGTACAAAAAAATTTTGTGTTAGCAAGCAGTTGTTTTCCACTTTTAACAACAGACGGCACAAATTTTTTTTTTACTTTTCCAATATAAACTATAAGAAATTTTTTGGCTTCATACATAGTAATATAAGGAATCACATGGGTGTTGCCAAGACTGCAAAGCTTCTAATTACATAACTTTTTATATTCTTAAAACAAATGCAGTCTAAAATATGTTTATAAAAAATATATTTAAAAAACAATAATAAGACGAACATGTATTGAAAAATAAAGTGTGCAATTCTTTTTCCTTTTTAACAATCCTGGCAAGTATTAAGGACAATAAATTTAATGCTGAATATGTGTTCTATTTATACAAGTCCTTATCAGAAAAACAATTCCTAAAATAATTTTTAACTTAAATGATTAGAACTTTTCTAAAGAATAAATACATTTATTCCTTATTAAATAAATATATTTATTCTTTACAAGAATATTATTTTCAAATAATACATCATTAATTTCAAGGGAGAAAAGTAAACTCTCAAAGGTCAATGATGAAAATTTTAATAGTAGTGAAAACATTAATTTTTGTATATAAAAGGAGCTAACTTACTTTAGCTTTCTTAAAGAAGGGATGTTTAAGAAGCTCAGCTGCCGTAGGCCTATAAAAAAAAGTTTTAAGAAGTAAAATAAACTGTAACTAACATATTATATTGTATTATTGTAAGATGGACAAATAAACCGAAATGTACACTTTTTTTAAAAAACTTTTATTGAATTGGGAAAAAAAGTAAGAAACTACTAACTCGTGTCACAAACTATATGTTTATTTATTCCTCACGCAATTGATCTTTATCACTTTCCCACAAAAATCATTGCATAAACACATCCTTTAACATTTTCTTTTACGACATAACCTCTAAGAACAACCCACAACTGGCTGTTGAAAGAAGGCTTCACTTTTTTTAAATAATCATAACAACACACAACATACAGAATTGCTATCGACGTCCGATCAATTAAAGGGCTTATGGCAATATAACAGCAAGTCACATTTTCAAAATGTTAAGGAGAGCATCTAAGTGAAAAATATTAAAATTTCTCTCAAGGAGAGAAGATGTTTTTGCGTCTAGCGGTGTAGCTATTTTATTTATTGTTTTTTTTTGTGCTGCTATTTGGGTAACCTATTATTAAGAAATAATACAAGGATACGATTTGAAAAATTTCACTTCGGAAAAATTTAGCTCATTGCTATATAATTTCAATTTAAGGAATAATAAACACACAATTAGAGAATGAATAATCAGGCGCTGAAGAGAGGTGTTCAAGTATTAAACATAAAAATATTGAATATGCCTCAATGAAAATAAACAAAGTGTTTTTTTACTTCTACACATGGAAAATTTGTAAAAATCAACAGAAATTAAAATTTCCTGTTATGCTTTGTTATATTGAATAATTTCTACTTAATTGTTTAAATTGTATATATTGCACACAAAGAATATCAAACAAATAATAATTTTGTTTCAGCACCTTAATTATAAAAACAAGAATTAGCACATAATTCATACCTGTTTACTTCAAGTAAATATAAGCTTACCTTTTTGTAGGATCTTTCTGTAAACAATCTGTTATCATCTTTCTAATAGTTTTACCATAATTTTTATATTGATCTTTATCTTCAGCCACAGTGTCAATGGTTGGTGGGTCATTTTGAAGAGTCAACATTAGAACCTAAACAGGAACAGCTTTGTAAAATTCCAGTCCCTAAATAACATTATTTAAAAATCCCAAAATCAGAATTGTGTACAATCCTTTAAGTTCTGACCATCTACATGTTTTTAAAATAAAAAAAGGTTAAGTGGCGGATAGTTACATCAAGCTTATATCTTTAAGGCAATAAAAAATTTCTTTTAAATTAAGGAAGAATTAGATCTATTTTAAAATAAAAAAAAAGAGGCACCCATACAGACCTCAGTCAATGTTAACACAGAAAAAGTACAAACAAAGTTGATTAATATTGTTAGCTACAATACCTCACTGTAAAATACCAAACAAGCCCCTATCCATAGTTTAATATTAACCAGCGACAGATTAAATCCCAACCCACCTCCCATATACAGAGTTAGTGCTATGGGAAGATACACTTGTGAAAATACTTAAATTTTGCAAATACTTTTTTAAAAAAATTAACAGGAGAATCTACTCAATACTACGATTCAAATCAAAGAAATTTGAAAATTAGACATAGCAATTCAAATTAAAGATTTACAAATCAAACCTTGTGATTTGTATTCACAAAACTTAAAAATCCTATATCGCAATTTGTATTCGTGCAATTTAAAATCCAATATTGTGATTCATATTCACACAGTTTTAGTATTACACATAGATGTATGTGATTTAAAAGTTACATACAATGATTTATCATATGGCGTGATTTGTATTCTGAATCATATATCAATCATTATCAAACTCACTCCAGCGTTTGTCTGCATGTCTGAAAAAAATATAACATTATGTTTAGTTAAAACATTAAATCCTGAATTGCAGGTTAGAAAAGCAACAAATTAATATTAAATATTATGACAGATATTCATGTTTCTGTGGCACACACAGATTAGTGGGAAGATTTAAAAATACCACCACAGATGAAGCAATATCATTGCACACATCATAAATCAATATTCCTTCCTTCCTCAATGGCACGACAGCCCTGGGTGGGCCCTGGCCTTCTAAATCAACTTCCTCCATTCCTGCCTCCGCTTGGCAGTTGTCTTCCAATTTGAGACTTTTAAGACTGAAAAGTCTCTTTCCACGCAGTCGGCCCATCTCAGCTTTGGTTGACCTCTGGGCCTTGATCCGATGGGCTGAGCCAAAAAGATTATGTTTGTGGAACGCTCTCTGTTCATTCGAATGATGCGATCAGCCCATTTAATTCTTTGGATTTTTACATACTTGACAACATCAGGCTCTCTAAAAGTCCGATAGAGTTCTGAGTTTGAACGCCTGTACCAAGTACCATCAACTTGTTTGCCCCCAAAAATGGATCTTAGGATCCGACGTTCGAAGATTCCCAAGGAATTATCATCTTTCTGTGTTGTTGTCCAAGTTTCTGAGGCATATGTTAGGATAGGTCTGATTAAGCATTTATAAATTAACAGTTTAGTATCTCTTTTTAGTAGGTTTGATTTTAAGTATTTTTTTAATCCATAAAAACATTTACTTGCACTATTGATTCTTCTTTGTATTTCGGGTGCGATATTGCCATTAACGTTGACTTCAGAACCAAGATAAAAAAAACTGTTTACTTTTTCAAACTTGTATTCACCAATTTGCAAGTGAGTTGTAGAATCAGATATTTTGGTGCATTGCACATACTTGGTTTTCTTCTGGTTAATAGTGAGATGCATTTTTTCTGCCTCTTTTTCCATGGATAGAAAAGCTTGCTTTAAGTCAGATTGTGTTCGCGCTATGATGTCAATGTCATCGGCAAATGCGAAAATTTGTACAGACTTATGAAAGATATGTCCTCTGGTATTGATTCCTGAATCTCTGATAATTTTTTCTAATGCCAAATTGAAGAGTAGGCATGCCAATGCATCGCCTTGCCTTACACCATTTTTTGCCTCCATTGGTATAAATCAATATTATCAATAGACAATATGAGGTGACATCTTTCTATCATTAGAAACATAAATCAAAACTTGTAGACGTGGAATAGGGTCGAAAAAATCTCGTACAACCGGATTGCATTTCCATTTAAATCAAACACTACGATTCATATTCACTCTAATTTAAAACTAAATATCAATATTTGTACTAACTTGATTTCAAAATCTAACATTGTGATTCTCCACGTGATTTTAAAGTCAAGCACGGCAATTTTAAAATCAAACATTGCGATTTGCAGTTATGCGATTACAAGCGCACTTTGGAAGTCTTTTACGATTTTGATTAGAAATGGTTGCAAATACTAAATGTTAAAATTAAATCGTTCGTTCCTTTGCTTAATCTTCAATCTTACCTTCCTTTCTAATTGCTTTTGATGATGCAATTGTAATAAATTGAAAAAGAGTAAAACTGAAAGATAAGTTATTTAAAATACAATTCATTAATTTTAATTATTTAATTTTACTTTAATTTGTTACATACATAAATCAAGTAACGTTTGAATTTTTAAAAATATGTACGATTTTCTTAAAAATTTGCACCCCTCCTCGCTACCGTTTATTTTCCCAGTTGGCAATTTTTGTCGAAATTTGTGAGAAGGCTTATTTGGTATTTTATATTAAGTGTTAACATTTCGAAAGAAACATCATGCAAATAAAAAGATTTGAGCAAGGGAATTTCCAAAAGAATAAGTAATTTTTTATCCAGATAATGTTTTTAATATTTAGCATTAGCTATATTTATGGAAAGTATTTAAATCAACTATAGTAAGATTTTTCATTCTTATACAAAAAAGTTTTTTTTTTTCTTCCTGCATATCATTTCTTAATGTAAAAATTTTTCAGGCAATTTTCAAACTTTCTTTGAGCTTACCCCTCAAAATATACTACGGATACTTATACATTTTTTAGAAATTCGGAAAACAGCAAAGTAAAGCTATCAATTATGCAAAAAAAAATTTTTTTTTTTGAAATTTACAATAACAAAAATGAGGGGGGGGGGGACAATTGCTTAAATAAAAAGACATCTGAATCTAGTAAAATGTTAAGATTATACACAATTGTGAAAATAATAAAAACTGCCATTAAATATACAATTAATACATACACCATATTTAATTATTTCCTTATATTATGCAATTTATATATATATATATATATATATATATATATATATATATATATATATATATACACACATAAAAGAGATATTTAAACTTTGTGAAGTGAAGATCACAAAAAGTAAACCAAAAAAATATATAAATGAGCACCTTCATTGGAGGATATTTATGATATGGCGCAGTTCCAGTGACAAGTTCAATTGCAGTTATCCCAAAACTCCATATGTCTGCTTTGAAATCATAACCAGTGACTTGTTCCATTACTTCTGGTGCCATCCAGCAAGGGGTGCCAACAAAAGTATGCCTCGACTTTTGCCGGGACAAATCGCCTCCAGTTGCAAGCCATGAGCTCACACCAAAATCTATAAAAACAAAAAGTTAGAAACATAATAATAACCTCATTATTTTTACAGATATATAACCTAAGATTTATTGTAACACCTATCTATCTACTATACATATTTAATTTAAATAAATAATTATAATCAATGTGGACAAAGTTATAGTGCAATGTTTATAGAAATACTTTGGCATGGCTCATATAATGGAATAAGTTTTATAACTGCAGAATACTACAATATGCACTGTTTTAAAGAATACATAATGTATTTTACGTAAAAAGCTTGTAGAGGTAAATTTAATGAGAGTGAGTTCATAGAACCTAGACTTAAAGTACAGATTTGAGGTTGTGAAAATGTCACCTGCAATTTGAACAGTTCCATCATCGCCAAGCAAAATATTTCCAGCTTTTATATCCCTAAGGAAATAAAAACTTATTTTAATTTTAAAAAATAAGCAAATGTACATATATAAATCATAAATGACTCACAATTAATTCATAAAAAAAATGAGAAATTTTATACAAGCTTTGTTTTTATAATATTTTATGAGAGTCTGAATTTACCTATGAATTTGGCCATTATTGTGAAAATATTCTAAACCTTTTAAAACCTCTCTCAAGACTGTGGCTACAGTTGCTTCATCAAATACTCCATGTTTACAGTCTTCCATTTTCATTTTATGTTTAATTATATCTAACAGAGACCCTATTAAAAAGCAGTTAAGCCATATCAGATAACTAAAATAACAGATGCAAAACAGTAATAACATAATAAAACACAAATAATACATATTTTTCAGTGATTCCATCATACTTTGGAAACTATGGGTTCTCTGGGTACTTTTGTTTATTAAAAGGAGGTCCCTATTTAAAATATAATTCTCTAATTTTAAGAAATACATAAAAAATTAAATATTTTCTGATTATAAGAAAAATGTGAATAGTAATTGATTCAATAATAATGCAACAATATATTATATGTCAATTAAACTCAAAACTATTTTCATTTTCTGCAATTAATTGTGATTTTGCCTATATTTTTTAATCTAATTTTCCTGTTGAAGAATTACAGACCCCTTAAGAATTTCCCCCTGTATTTGATGTGTCATAACGTATAAGCAGAATCATTTGTATACAGAGGCTTGGCTAGGATTCACAGAGCCAGGGACAAACTCAGTTTTTGTGCTCCTTACAATATGGTGCAGAACTTAAAAGAGGGCTTTTTAAAATCGTAATAATGTAAAATCAGAAATAATTAAATGCATTTGTCATTTTTTAAAATTAATTTCATATAAATTTTAATTTAATTTAGTTTAAATTTTATCAGTTTATGGTACTAATATAGTTTCTATATTAGTTGATGTTTTTGATTGTTTAAATAATAGGCTAAAATAGCTCTAGGAGTCCATAAATATTCAGAAAAATCCAAGACAGGGAAAGGTTTCGCATCTTTTCTCTCAAATCCCAGACAGGAGAGAAGATGATTGCTCAGTACCGGATTACCCATTAGGCCTGGGGCTCCCTTAAAAGGAATTTTTTGAAAATAAATTTTAAAAATTAAGAAAAACAATGATTTTAAAAAAAATCAATTTCAAATATAATAAAATATGATAATTTTTAATACCAATTTTATAGTAGCGTTGATTTCGTAAAGTGTTAATAAATTTCAAATTTTTAAAAATATTATGATTATTTCTTAATTCTAATTTAACAAAATAAAGTAAAATTTAATTTATTATTATTTATTTTAATTTTAAATATACTTTCTTAAATGAAAAGATATATAATACTTTTATATTTGAATAAATAAAAAATATACAAGAAAAAAATGTAATCTAAGGGCCCCAAGTAAGCTTAATCCGGCACTGAAGTTGCTTGCAGTTGTGTGCAGGTACAGCCGCAAATAACCTGGAGGATATCTTGTTCAAATTACAGGCAAAACAAATAAAAATTTGAAGTAATGGGGAACACAATGAGTAGGTTGATTAATTTTACACCCCTCTCAGACTGCCAACTGAGAACAGATGTCTCCATTAGCCACGTCATTGTTTGTATATAGGATACATATTTATATATATACTGCCATTCAAATATTACATAAGCATATTTTTTTTAAACTGTGAAACCTTTTTCTCTCATTTACTGGCAAAAATAGCCGAATTGAAAATCTCCCTTTCTTTAATTGTCCATAATCAAATATTACATGAGCATATTTTAAGTGATCAGCAAAAATATCCAAATTGTAAACCCCTTGCTTGTTTATTCTTCATGTAATATTTGAATGACTTCAAATATGAATTTCAAAATAATTTATTGACATTCAGATGTAAAAGAAAAATAAACAAACTGGACAGTTTCAATATCTAACAGGTTATAAAAATATTATTTTCAATGTATATATAAATTATTTATATCTGTAGCCCTTATGTGAATAATTGAAACACTCTTTTACAACAGATAATGAGAAGTAATTAATGTGATCATGTTTACAACTGATTGCTTGGATTTCTTTCTAATTTAACAAGATATTATTTACACTATAAATAGAAACTACTTATATCTATAGTTTTTTAAGTAACTCATTGAAAAATATTTGCTGAAGCATTTTTCCCAATTTGTTAATATATATGGATACATAAAATTTATGTTGAATCAAATTGGTTTTTTTGGCTAAAGAGTAAAGAAGCTACAACTTAGATTTGATATAACTCTTAATAAGCAAGAAAAAGATACATATAATTTTTATCATTACCTCCCGATAAAAGTTTTATCACAAGCCATAACTCTTCTTTCACTACAAATGATGTGAAGTAACTAACAACATTTTCATGGTTACAGGCACTCATGGCTTGAATTTCTTTCTAATTAAATGAAAAATAAAAAAAAGTGAATAAAAAAATAAGAAAAATTTAACTTTTCTTACTAAATTTTTTTTTTTTAAATGAATAATTGAGACTAAAAATGGAAACCTTTTTTCTTTTTAAATACACACTTAATGATTTAATAACTTGGCAGAAAATCTTTTTTTTTGTAAAATATTTGATCAATATTCCATATCATTTGCATTCTTGCAACTTAAAAGGTATTTTTTTTTCAATCAGAAAATCAATTATGGAAATTTCTCTATCAATCCAAATCCTGTTTTCAGTTGATAGCAAAATTGTACTTCAAGTTTAAAAACATAATCATTAATAAAAATTTCATTTGCTTCAAAATTAAAGTGTGAAAAATTTACATATTTTGAGCACATTAAATCATGCAGACTTTCCTCTACTATAATTATGAAGCAAACAAGTTTCAGACCCGCCAACCTAAAAAAAAAAAAAAAAAAAAAAAAAAACAGACTTTTTGCGACTACTGCACAGTGTTATAAACAAAACACTAAAGATTAAAACGAAATAATTGTAATACTAAATTCAATATCAAATACTATCATAAAACAAATTTGTTGTAGTAGTTATTTATTTAAAATAAGTTGTTAAACTAACACATAAATAAAAAAATATAAAAGTTTACAGTATATTGGTCATTATTTTGTCAAGAAGAGACTAATAGCTGCATCTAAATTTTTTCCAATTAAAACAGGATCGAACAAAAGTAAATTATTAATATCTTTCTAACAAACTCTGTCGTCAGCTTGCAACAGAAGTTATTTTCACTTAAAAAAAAAAAAAAAAAGCCTAGATGGCACAAATTATAGTGCCATCTAAACTTTTAAGTTAAAGTCAAACAATTTTTTCACATGCATTTGTACTATTATGATTTTTTTCCGCCCAAATCTAATACTCTATCATCGATCACTTTACTTTTGAAGATTCCAAGTATTATTTGAATATATAAATTAACACTCTTTTTCACACTTAATTTTCTTTTTTTTTTTAATAATGTGACAAAAAATAAAGAGCAAGAATAGCATACCAAAAGTTCATCCATATTTGTGTTCCATTTTTCTAAATTTATTCGCTTTATTGCACATTTCTCCTTACGTGGCTTACAAAAAGCACTATGAACAATAGCAGTAGCACCAACGCCTATATCAAAAGAAAGAGATTTGAACTAAATTTACATTAATTCAATTTTATTAAAAACAGGAATATAAGATAAAGTGCCCTATTTCATATTATTTAAGCTATAATTTTGGAAACTTAGTCACCTAGTTCAAGAATAAAAAAAGTAACCATAGAAGAATAAACCAATCTTTATAATATAATATATTTTCAAACCTTATAGCTAAACTTAATATTTATTAACAAATGGGATAATTTTAATAAAATAATCAGTTTATTAATTATATTTGCCCAAAAAAATTTAATAAAAAGAAGATAAACAATGCATTATGATGTAATAGTATAATACTTTTTATCTATTTATCACTACATACACAATAAGTTAACATAGGTACAATAAGTTAACTTATGAAACAGTCAATAACATTATAATATTGCCACTATACGCTAAATTTTAACATTGATTCATAAAATGCAAATGTTTTAACATTAAAAATATAAAAATCAAAAACGAAATATATAATTTAGAACTTTTCCATTTCACGGACAGAAGTCAATTCAGTTATTTTATTTAGTTATTATTTCTTTTTTAAAAAAAATAGCAGTTGTATAAAAAATAGATAATTTTTATAAAAAAAAAAAAAAAAAAAAAAAAAGATTTATTTACTGTGGTTGGTGACGTCACATTGGCGACTTCATCTTGTGCGCCGGAGAAATAGAAAAGTACCTATAATTTTATTAAACAAAGAGAAATAACTCCAAATCGGATCCTGAATCAAAATGAGCGTCACACAGTAAATGAGAGCAAATATAAATGAGTATCACAAAAAAACTATACATCAAAGCCACCACTCCTAAAGACACATTTACAATTTATTGCAATGCATGCACAAAGCTCTAGTAGTGATACAGGCAAATTCAGTTAACGTGAATATGTACCTACATGTACTGATATAGTTATATGCCTCACCTTTTTATTATTCAATGTCTTAAAGATTTTAGGAATAAAAAAAAAAATCTGTTATATCATTTAACAATTTTTTAGTCATTAGATACATAAACCATCAAGTGACACTGTCATATTTTCAATGCTGTATAAATGTCTTCTTAATAAATTGAACAAAATTTAAATACATATACACAGATATTTAATTATTTGTTTATGTTTTCACCAGGGTTGGCAAGTTTTTGACACATGACGGTTTTTACCGGTTTATACCATGGTTTTTACCGTCATGTCAAAAACCCATAGTTTTGGTAAAACTGTATTAATTCATTACTAATTCAACTAAATTAATTCATTTTAGGCAATAAAATTACCCAGCATGATTATATCAAAACATACTATTTGAAGTAAAATATTAGGATACTAAACAAAATTTTCAACATTTCCAGGCATTTTGTTTGGCATATTACATTACTGAAGAATATCAAGTCATTCTTGACTTAGAGTTTGTTAGTAGCTGGGCAATTCCATATGTGACGGAATGACATTTTGACTTGCATGACGACAATTAATTGAAGTTTCTATGCATCTAATTTCAAATAAACATGATTTTTTCTCATGCATATCATTATCATTGGTATAATGTGATTCATAAACTAAAAAAAAAAGAATTTTGTATTTTTTTTATTTTTTATTTTATGAACTTTTTACTTGTGTGACGGAATGACATTTAGGCAACCAAGCTTTCGGCATGCCGCTTAGAACTGGTAGTTTCTGTGAATTTTGCAACTATTATTTTCCTGAACTATTTTTTACTTTTAGTATAATGTGTAAGCAATGTAAATTGTGAATTTGGAAAATTAACCTCAGGTTGGCTAGCAGTTATTAACATGTATTTGCTGTGACGGAATGACAAAAAGTTTAGTGGAAGAAAGTCTTCATTTAAAAAATGTTTTATTAATACGTAAATGATAAACAGAATGTAACAGATAAACAGAATTGATATTTACGTAAGAATCAGTTAAAATTTCATTAATTTGAAAATTAGTTTGTCTCAGAAGAGGTTTTATATCTAACTTGCCAATGTCACATCTTATCTTCGTTCTCAGGAAATTTATGCATAAATCAATTTTTGTCCCATGTTCTTTAAATACTTTAACATCTAAATCGTCTTTGTTTATCAAAGTAATTTGTGCTGCATATAAATGTGCCTTCTTTTTTTTCGCAGTATGGGACTATGATTAAAGAGCCGACCGCATAATCCTCAATCATATTTTCCATTTCCTCTTCAAAACAGTGGCTTTTCAAATCATACACTTGGTTTTGGTTAAAATTAGAAAGCATTCAAATTTTGATGATTCGCTTCTCAACTACATGAGCATCTAGTGTAGGTCTCTTGTTCCTGGCAATGCTAATGTAGCAAGTGTCTAGCTGAAGTCATTCTCTTTTGCCCTCTCTTAAATAGAATAGCTGGACAAAAACAAAACTTCAACGATTTGTTGCTTCGACTTTATGAAATCATAAAATTCTTTTACATATTATGTGCCGTTTTACAGTAGTCAATTTCTTGTTTGGCCTTTTAGAACAACATCACAATTACATGGTATTTATAGGTGCATGTGCTGTGAGGTATTAATGAAATACACTTAACAAAAATGAGAATATGAACAAAAATGAGATAAGACACACTTTACATCAATATATGCTTCTTTATGAAAAGCCTCTTTTAAGGCCATAAGTATATATTGCATCTGCACTCTTCGTTACTCTGTCAGAGTTTGTATTATGACTGAATCCTTCATACTTGGGGGCTTGTAACTAACATCATCTTGACAGTAAAATTTTTTTAACCAAATTAAACA
Organism: Parasteatoda tepidariorum; assembly: GCF_982258835.1. Taxonomy (NCBI): domain Eukaryota; kingdom Metazoa; phylum Arthropoda; class Arachnida; order Araneae; family Theridiidae; genus Parasteatoda; species Parasteatoda tepidariorum. Next base: position 118,608,263 of record NC_141757.1, on the reverse strand, counting down.
GCTCATCAACATTACTTTTCTCACTTAGTTTCTTTTGAGTTCAATGTTAAATACTTCTCACATGAAGACTGAATTAATTTTTTTACCTCTATTGGTGATTTTGGAAGTGAGTGTAAAAATTTTTTTATGGTGAGTGTACAATTTTTTTTATGGCTTTACCAAGACTCTGCAGGAATTTGTATAGGGAATTTAAATTATTTGTATGTGAAGAGATTGGTAGAATTTGATTTTTTCCTTGTTTACACAATCTCCGCACAACAGCGTTTGTACTTCTGAGTTTTTTAAGTCCAACTTTTGTCGAGAAAGCTTTCTTCTCTGCCCTTCTTTCTCTGTTTTTTTTCTTCATCATATCATGGGGATCTTGGTCTTTTTCAACATTTTATCTGTCTTTCAACAGCTGTTTTAGCCATTAGGTTAATTGAAAAAAAATAATAATTCCCTAGTTTTTGACTAAGCTTCTCAAGGACTCGTTTTGTCATTCCATCGCCGAAGATGTGTCATTCCGTCACGCTAATTATTGGAAGTTAATAATCAAATGCATAGAATTTTACAATTTCTCATTGATTCTTATGCCACATCTGCTTTATATTCCAAAATATACACATTTTCATTCAAAAACGCAGTTGCTATTTAAAAAAATATAGTAAAACATGTGACGGAATGACAGATTCAAAAAACTTAAAATTATCAAAAATTAAACAGTAATATGTAGACTTTGGCTATTTTTGAACATATTTTTAAAATATACAATTCATAAAAAAAAAATTTCACTTAAAAGTTGACGCTTTCGTGGAATTGCCCAGCTACAAGTTTTGAAAATTTTGTTTAGCTTATTTCTAATATTTAAGAAATGCCAAATTTTAAATTCTTCTTTTTAGTTCTTGAATTTATTAATAGTTCCAAGCTTTTTTGTTTGTTTGTTTATTTCTAACAATTAAGAAGAGCAAAATTTTGAATCCTTTGCAAATCAAGCTATAATGATAAAAATAAGTATCACTATTTTCAATTAGTATATTTCTATATGAATGTATATCCTTCTATAAGAATACATGTATATAGTTGCAAAATCAATAGAAATCATTTACAACATTCATTTATTCAATCATTTACAAAGGCAATTATGTGAAAATAATATATTGTCGGCTATATGCCATAAATTAAAGAAATCAGTAGGTTTTTGACAGTTTTTACCGGTAAAAACACGGTTTTTACCACTGTCATGTCAAAAACCAGTTTTTGACGGCAAAAACCCAACTCTGGTTTTCACACACTTTTAAATCTTTTAATTATAAATTATTAATAAGAAAATTCATATCATTAGATAAAAATAATTTCTGATACTTTTTGGTTCACCAGGTGCATGCCAAAGTCGCCAAAAAATATAGCCGCCAATTTTTTTTAAACACAAAAAAAATCCTATTTCTTTTCATAGAAATTTGGTAATTATATAGGTACATATATGATAGATTACGCAACATTTTTTCATTTCTTACATGCTTTAATAAAGGATACCATTTCTTGCCAACTATCATTACCAAGATGTTACAGTTGCGTACTTACAAATAAAAAAAATAATAATAGAGTACTAGTTTTCCCAGGGATGGCTACTAGTTATAGTCTGAGATGGTCTCTTTATGTGATTTTTTTTTTTGTTTAAGTTTCTCACATGCCATTACTCAGTTGTCAAATTTTAACAAACTTTTTATGGAACGGGTACCAATAAAGAAATCTTCAATTTTATTAACAATCTTTACTGCTAAATCTAAAAATAAATATGCTGTCAGAAAAAGACTAATCATTTGTTTACATTATGATAGACTCTAGAACTTTTATAATAAAAATAAAAGGTTAATTAAAAAAATATTATTAAATGAAAATAAATATTTCAGTACTAGATTTTGGTAACTAAATATAAACCCTCAATTGATTCAATATATAATTTCATTCAATATTTCTTAATCATGTTTCATTAACACATGAAACAAAAATTGTGTTTCTAAGTTAAATAAAATTAAAGCATAAATATGCACAATACAGTCAATGACAGATTTATCAATTGTTTACATTTTGATGCACTCTAGAAACTTAAGCAAATAGATATTTTTTTGGGGGTATTATGTGCATAAATTATTTGTCACATAACATTTCATGCATGTTTAATTACTACCTATAAAAAAAGTTTGTAAGCTAAATACAATGGAAATGTAAAAAATGCAGCAATAAACACATATATGATTTATTTACATTTTGAATCTATTCAATAAAAAAAGATTGTTGTTTAGTAAAAAAAATCATGAAAAGAAAATTTGTTTTTCACCAGTTAATTGTTTTGGCTATTCGATGCATAAGCCATCTATTTATAAAACATTCTAATGTAGTTTCATTATTGCATCAAATGCCATATTTGTAAGAGAAAGAAAATTGAGGAGCCTTTTGTTATGTATGGCTGTCAAAAATATCAATCCATATAGATTAGTACAATATAATTTAAATGTTCATTTATAGACAAATTTATCACTTGTTTATATTTTAATCAGCAGTATTATTGAATAATCTTTACCAGAGTAAATTTTTTTAGGTTATTAGATACTTAAATCATCAACTCATTATGCAATATTTATAGTAGGTAAGTTTAAATAGCACTTATAATAAATTTAAATGCAGATTTGTATACTTAAGGATATTTATCATAGATTTACATTTCAAAGCATTTTTGAACCTCTGTGATTAAAAAAAAAAAAATATCAGCAACTAAAAATAGACAGACCATTAAATAATATTCTCCCTTGTTTTCATATTGTATTGTGTACAAATTGCTGAAGTAATATTTCTTGCATGTTTCAGTATCAAGCTGAACTTTATTATTATTTTCAAATCTATAAATAAATTATTATTATGCTTCGTATAATAACGATAATTAGCAAAGCCATCACAATAAAGACAGCGATTTTTATATCTCAACTTTTCGAAGGATATAATTTTCAGCATGCAAGTTTGGGATGAAATTTTTTTTTCTTCAGAGCAATAAACATTTAGCAATTGTGATCGGCACTGATGATAACACTAGGATCAATAATTGATATATCTCCTGTCAAAATTTATACTGTTTAAGCATGACATTCACTAGAAGAGCGATACACCGGTAAACTCGATGTTGATAAAGAAAAGTAGATTTGCATTGAAAAATGATTTGGAATAAAAATGATAGTTTCATATGACGAAATTAACTGTAAAACTTACCGATAACTTCTCCCAATTCGTAGGAATCTTTATCGTTTGGCCAGGTTGAAACAGCTACTTCTGTAACGTCTGCCATTTTGTTTGCTAGAGCGTTGCCAGCCGTAACTTTCTTAGGTTTTGCATTAGTCAGCTGTGCGGTGGCGCTGATCTTGCGATACGTTCCTGGAGAACCAGGTAAAAAAATTCCGGCTTTTTCTGCGGCTCGGACAGAATTTTCACTAAAAGAAAAAAAGAAAGAAACAGAAATTAAGTTTTGTTTAATAGTTGAACTCAAGAAGAACATCAAGGTCATGTAAAAACTTGATTACTCAAAACGCTTTCCTACAATTTGGTTAGTTTGAGTTTCTTCAGGATTATTTGTCCAGAACTAATTGACTTTCAGCAAATAAAAATTAAGGGATCTATACTTCCGTGCAATTTTATTTTATTTTATGACCGCCGTTGAACAGTCGACCCAATTTTTGGGTTTACGACTAACTTCCGTGCAATTGAAAAAAAAAAAAAAAAAAAAAAAAAAAAAAAAAAAAAAAAACGTAAGTGCCTCACGGTAAATTTCGAGAAAAATAGATGGACTACTATTTGCTTTCTACAGCTAATGCAATGAACGCTAAAACAGAATTTCAAAAAACTAATAAAAATAAAATTTAATTCTGAAAAAAAAAAAAAATCTTTTGCCATGAGCAGCTTATAATACAAAAAAGACAAACATATAAAAATCTCAAATTTTGAATTTTTTGTCGCTTGCGTTGATTTTTCTATGGCACGGCTGTATATGCATCCTTTAACAAGCATTGAATCAACGATTGAACTACGAAAAGCTAGACAAAAGGCTCACAATTCTCAATATCGATCGTGGTGGTCATGACCAATCCTCAATGAAGTTATTCAGAAGTCGACTTTGTCTCTTGAAAATAAAATTGTGTGGTAAAGGTTGAGGGGAGTGTGGAAGCATGTTATTAGATATTATCAGTGCTTGTAATTAAAATAGTCATCAATCCAATATTTTATACCAAATTTGGGGAGCAACCACCTAATGTGATTAAGTTCAATTACTTTTAAATGTCTTAGCAGCAGTTTTAATTAGGATGGTTGCGCGTTAAATATGTAGAAATACTGTCACTTTTATACAGTAATGTTTCACATGTCTGAAATATTTCTATATTCAACTAGGATTTTAATCGAATTGCGATGAAAAAGCTGTGAAAAATACTGTTAAATTTTGTGCTTTGATATCAACGAGTAGTGTAACAAGCAAAATACCACGAAAAAATTTTTTTGTTAAAGATTTTTTATTTACTTTTTACTCCACATGAAGGAAAATTTTATTTAATGCTAAGAATTTTTTTAGATCAGAAACATAGCTTCTCATTTACAATGAAATGGAATCTTGATTAAAGGTATTCAATCTTTAAGCACAATATTCTTCGTGACAAATTTATTTAGCTCCTAAAATAATTATTAATTTTTTGAAATTTTAATAAAATTAGTATTATTGTATTATAACTTTATAATCAAAGATTATTATCATTATTTTTCTTTTTAATTAGGTGAGAAAATTCAGAAAATATAGCGTGATTTAAAATTTTAAAGTTTCAAAATATCACAAAAATTGAAATCCTGCGTTTTAAATTTTATAATGCTTGATTTTTTTAAAAGAGAATTTTTGGTGTTCAAATTTGATTAGTTTAAAAAACACAAGGTCCCAAAATTATTATATTCTTTCATATGGTCCCCCGAAAGTAAAAGGTAAACAGGGTGGATTAGCCCGATGACCACACCAATTCCCAGATTTATCTAAAACCTTTCTAATATAAGAGTTTTTGTAGATGAATTTGAATTCTATTCATAAAAAAAACAAATTTGTTTTGAAAAATCTATTTCAGAAAATAATTTTTTTGATAAATTTAATTGTAATAAAGAGAACTGTTTGAGTCATCTAAAATTAAAATATATGGTGTTGGATGTTTTAATATAAAATCTGAAGGGACCATTAAACATCGATTATTGAAAATAACTAAAAACAAAAACACTCTTAGTTCTTAACTCTCAGTCATTGTAACGACGTTAAATTAGTTTCTCTTTCCCAAGAAGTCGGTCAATTGTTTATATAATTCAAGATTAAGTTATGCTAACGTGTTTAGTAACAGATATAATTTTTATAGAGCAAAATAACTTCTACATCTTTTCTCAAAATCAGTGTCAACACTCAAACATGATAAGAATTTGTCAGTTAATCAATCAATCGTTAGCACTTTAGTATGACTTACATTATCACATCGTTATTTTCAAAGTGCATTAAATTTAATTATTTGATTCAAACATGCTGTATGCTGTTAGTAAAATTTTTATAGTTTATATTAAACTTATTCAAAATGTTTAAAACGAAAATTTTTGCTTATAAGTTGCTTAAGGAATGAAGCTACTTTAGTCAATTCAAATATCCAAAAATTTTATGAACTGAAAAAATATCTAGGGACCCTCGACTACTGAATTTTTGCGCAGTTCCACAAATCCACTGCGTGCCTCTTGAAAAGTTCATAAACGTGTTTATTCCGTTCTTGTAACTTTTATTCTGTGAGCAAAAAACACGAATTACCATAAATTATTGCAAAAGTTTTCGATATAATTTAATAAGCTTTTTCAACCAAAGAGGCCAATTTTAAGCATCTATGGTGTTTTAACCAAGCTAAAGTAACAAAAGAAAATGTCTTTGATGTTTACAAATAACGATAAAGAATAGAACGTTTAAATAGGACAGTTTTTTGATAATGTTCTTAACAAATAGCAGCAATAAATGAATTATATGTATTAGTGTGTGAAAGAATTTAGAAAAAAGCAGTTTAGTGTATTAAAGCACGCGCACGAAATAGCACGATTATTTTCACAATAAATAATAAATAAAAGTACTTAATCTAAACGTACTTATTTATTCTTAAAATAATTTAAGTAATCAAGTATTTTATCACGTTTTTATGAAATATTTCCATTTACTCATACGTGACATACAGGATTGTTTAAAAAATGTAAAGTGCGCAACACCGACTGTTTTTTTTTTCTCTTCATAAATAAATAGTTAAAAACATGCTAATGTCATAAAATTCTCTTAAAAAATTTATCATGGGTTAAATTTTATTTAAATAGAAAAGTGTATTGCATATAAATAAATTTTTTATTAATAAAATCCAGAATTTACTGCTGTTGACGTTACAAATCACAAAAGCAGGACCTTATTTCTACCTATTCGAAAAAGCAGGACCCTGTTTGAAAGAACTTTACTTACAGCTAATTTTAGACTCACAAAGAGCAGATTATTTCAAAATTCTCAAAAACAGGAAATTTCTCTAAAAGTGTAGACCGACCACTGTTAATTATCATATTTGTATACTACGCAATTGATACAATCTAACTTATAAACTGTAACGAAGAAATTTTTAAAGTAAAAACATCTTTTCTTTACTTAGATTTTTGAAACATTTTCTCCCATAAATAGGAAAAAGAAAATCCCAAAGCATATATATATATATATATATATATATATTAAAAAGCTATTATTCTTGTCATGCCATGAGAGCGAAATTTACATGTTTGGCGAGCGACAGCTATTAGGCAGTGAAGTTAGCTCAGTTGACAAATCGTTTTCGCCATTTTGACAAGACAATTACTTTCCCATTAAAAGGAGATTTCGTATACTCACAGAGCTTCACAACATTGATTTTACATTTCTTACATCTTTAGTCTTACTTTAACTATTCTTTGAATATTTAAAAAAAATAATGTAGAATCAAGACCCCAGCAGGGTAAAAATCATGGTGGGTTTGGGAAAGGAAGGATTCTTAACAATTCGTGATTTTTGATTTATTATTAAAAATTATTGATCCTTACTTTGCAGTTTATTTTTTGGACTTCATGAAATATAGTTAAATATAATGTATGGTTAATAAAATGTTTTCATCCTTAATTACCATTTAATAGATAAGGGATCGTCCTCAAATGATGGAGAAGTTTGCGCCGAGAGTAAAGGAGAGGATAAGAAGTCACATATTTCGGTTAAAATGAAAACAAATAAAAATATTTTTATGTTATTAGTTTTTTTAAATATATTTTCCTATTTTTCTCCAAAATAATAGATAAGGGGCCACCAAAATAATAATAAATAAATACACATTTATTCATCAATGGTGTTAAGCTTACTGTCATAAAAACATAGTCAACATATGCATTTGAGTCAACTTATTTATTAAATATTAGAAACAAATTTTGAAGGATGATTTACAATTAGTATTTATATCTGATTTTTTAATGTATTTTTATATAATACAGCGAGACATGTGAATAGAGTGTAGGGGTCATAATGAAGTGGGACAATTTGTGACAAAAGGGTGGAGGGAGTCAAAAATATTGAAAAAAAGTGTGCTCTCAATTTCTGAAAGGCTCCCAAGAAAATACGGGATTTAAGATTTCTGTAGGGCTAATATTAAAATAAAGATTTTTAAAAAAATGTAGCTAAAACAATAAATATGCTTCCCATTTTTAGTGCTTAAATCGTTTAAAAGTAAACGTTTACACTAAACCCGTATGCGTTTCTTTTGTTCATAGTGTTTTGACCCTCGCTAGCTCTATATTTTAAATACTTCACAAATTATATTACCACAAACGGACTGTATTTTTTCTCACATTTTTATTGTACTCTCTGCTTCACAATTAACACACTCGTTCTCTCGTTACATGTTTTTCTAGATGGCGCTACAACCGTGCGGATACACATAGGTTGAACTTATTATATTTAACGATAAAAAATTATCCAGGATTTGTCTTTTAATTAGTATATAGTTGACTATGAAAAGATATGAATGTGAATTAATGCAAAGTGAACGAAAAATGCTTTAAGATTGCAAGGCAAGATTGATTAAACTATAAAAATGATATTAAAAACCTGTGAGTGACTGATTAATAAAAATAATGCAGGCAGTACTCGTTCGTATATTTTTTTTATTCGAAATTTGATTCACATAATTTGATTATTTTATAAAGTGTTAAGCATTTTATCCAAAATGTCAATTTTGAGTACATTTTCTTCAAAGTATATTACAGCATTTATAACAACACAACAACAATGTAAGCATTTATCCAAAATGGATGAAAATTGATTTAAAGAAGAAAATTGATTAGAAGACGTTTTTATCGATTAATGAATAAAAAATAATCAACGAATAAAAACGTAAGGAAAATAAATTAATAAAATAAAAGCGGAAAATCATCCAAGAAAACTAAACATTTAAAGCCATGGTTTAACCTCATGAGTTCCAAGCTTTAAGCTATGGCAAAAAATGCGACTTTTATTTAGGAATGCGTAGCTTAGAGAAAAGTAAACTCATAAACGCTATCAAACACATTTTTTTTCTCAAAATAAAAATAATAAAAATAATCAACAAATTAAATGTAACTTTCTTTTAGTTATTTTAAAAATTTACATAAAAATGATTTTTGATTTCTAGCACTTTTTTTAATATTGTAAGACATATTTACTGAGTGTTTCTTCCCATTTTAGTTATGAAACAAAATCTACTAGACCTCAATAATAAGAATGCAATAAATCTGTCCAAAAGTTACTTGAATCGAGAATTTTATCTTCCTCATAATTTTTCATTGTAATTAAAAACTCCGACCAACGAGGATAAATTCAATTTAATTTTTACATAGCAAATCATTTTGCACAGGTATACAAACAGAAAATATACTAAAAATACTTTTTAAGTGATAAAATTGTACTAAATGTTGTCCAATTTATTGGATGCCGATTTCAAAATGGATATAAATTTCAACGCAAAAAGATAAATTTTCGGTAAAGTACAAAGATCTTTAATGTAATAAAATATAAGAATAAGTGGTGTAAGAAAAACTTTTGCTTTATTTTATTTATTTTTCGAATTATTCTAATTCTTTTGTGCTAGTTAACCACAAAACCCAACTTGCGGTTTGCGGTGTTTTCATTTGTGAGATATTTCCATTAAAAAGGCAATATATGCTTAATCTAAATTCTTCCTATTGTAAAAAAAAAAAAAAAAAAAAAAAATTTAAAAGGTTAATAGCCGAGATGTATGTGTTCAGAAGTAAAATAGAATGTTGCAAAAAGGTCACGAGAAGCCTGAAACTTTTACAATATATCAGGGAAATTTTGTCTTTTTAGCGCAAGGGGCCGTCCACAAATGACGTTATGCATGAAGGGGAGGGAGTGAGTTAATGAAATAGTGACAGTTTGTGACAAGAGGGTGGGAGTAGTAAGCAGTGAGACAGCCCACATTTTGGATAAAAGAAACACATTTAAAATCTGCTGATTAAATATTTTTACATTGAATTTATATTAAAATATATATATACACACAATCATCGTGGCCGCGATAGTCTGGTTGGTAGGGCACTGGGTCCATGTCCAAGAGGTCGTGAGTTCGAACCCCGCCGGCTTAAGACTCCCGTGTAGTAAAGGGTAACTGATGCACGTTAAATCTGTCGAGTCATTAAGTCCTCCATGTACCCATAACAAATCATACTTCTGGGGGTAATGACCCAGGAGTTTCCTTGTCTTCTAGATTGGTTCAAAATTACAAGACTACGGAGTTGAACATTAGTAACCGTAAACCCATAATTGAGTCGGCTGTTCAACGATGGTTATATATAGAAAATAAAAAAATCATCATGATAGTTATACTTTCAACTGCAATTAAAACGCATAGTTCTTTTTTTTAATTTTTTTTTTAAAAACTTGAAAATCTAATATATGTTACTTTGGGAGTTGACCATTATGGTCTTCCTCTCTTCCCAATAATATGAATTTGCAAAATTTATATTTGAAAACTTTTATATTTTGTTAGCATGTTATTTTAGCTTACGTTACAAGCAATGGTATTTTTCTAAAATCGCATTTGTAAAGAAGACTATTTATTTAAATAGTAAATTGATTGCCGGTGTAGAATTTAGATTGCTAATTCTAATGGCTATTGTTAACACATCTGATCTTTTTAATGCCTTTTTCTCAATACAATGCATAATTGAGAAATAAACCCGCCAAATGATATGGTTGGAACACAAATCGAAACGAAATAACATATCTGATTAAGATACGGCATTCTATCCAACAATGCTACTGTGAATGTGAGATAAGGATGCCACTCTTTCGTTCTTTTTTGTTGTATTTCTCTCTCCCTCCCTCTTTCTTTTTTCTTTGTTGTAGTAGTCGACGACATAAGAATACTTCCTAACCTAAGAATAGTTCCTCTAGTAGTAGAATATAATTATGTAAAATGGTATGGTTATGTAAAATAGTAGAATATAATTATGTAAGAAAAAATATTTTTAAGGACCTATTTTAATCAAAAATATTACTTACAAGTAAATAATAGCGAAAAAAAATAATAATAACACTTTTATGTGAAAAAAAGAATAATACTTTTGAGTGAAAAAAAGCGAACGATTCTAAATTGTGGGCTTTCGGAACCGTTTTGTAATTTAAAATTTTCTTTAAAATCAACTAAAATAAAAACAAACACTTTTTGGGCTGCAGAGAAACAAATTATTTCAAACTGCGAAAATTTTAAAAAAGAAATTTGAAATGTATCTTTAACAAAATTTTAATGTGGAGTGTTTTTTATGCATTTAAATTAAACGACACCACAACAATCTTAATAAATTAAATTCGCCATTTATATAACAATCAAATATTCTTTAGAATGGCTCATTTGGGATGATTATATAATTGACGGGTTTTTAGAATAATTTTCTAATTTTCAAATTTAAATTTTTTGTTTTTAATAGATTTCAAATAGAGAAAATTTTGTGATAAAGTAAGAAAAAAAAACTTGAGCAAATGCTACTATAAACGGAAGGTTTTCATAATCGTTTTGAAATTAATTATTTTGTTTTTGACCAAAGCAGGAATTTTATCAGACTCGAAATTTTTTGTAAAACAGATATCAAAAAACTACTCCACAACAACAGAAAGCAAATTGTAAAATTTTTTACTCTAATTGTAAGATGGATACGATTTAAAGAAATGAGAATTGAGTTTCAATAAATTCAACATCGAACGGCATTTTAATTACATTTCTGAATATAAAAATGGCGCTTTTTTAGATTCGTAATTGTTTTATCAGTTTAAGTTTTATACTTGTATTTCAGAAACCAATAAGATTTGCCAAGATAGCTTTTAGGTTGTAAATTATAAGGCATACTACAATATTTTGCTAGTAAAGCTAAGATTAAAAAAGCAAGAGATAGAGAAAAATAATTTGATCAAAAAATAATTTTTCTTAAAAAATAAAATTAATTATTTTCCCAGTTTATTTAAAGCCTGACGAAAAAGTCTTTTCTACAATCGCAAGAGGTTGAGGTAAAGAACTTTGTGACTATAGAGGCTTAAAATACACTTTTCCGGAAACCTTATTTCTCGAGTTGCTGCAAACGATCCATTTCAGAACGGAAGCTGAGATAATTATTCTCTTCGCGAGTCATATTAAAGGGAAAAGTTAGCACTGCATCCACAAATTTCTGCTCACGAGAGTTAGAAACCTGTTTTCATTTTCATTACCTTCATTTATTTTAATTGTCAGTTTTATTACTTAATGCTTTTTAATGGTATTACTTTGTCTGTTACTTAATACTTTTTAATGTTGCTTTGCTATGTTGGTAAATATTTTGAACAATTTGAATTTAATAATTTAGTTAGATAAAAGCCCATCTTTTAGTTAGAATGCTAAATTATCTCTAAAGATACGCAAAAAATAAAAAAAATAAAAAAATAACAGTAATTTCTGAAGAATTAATTTTTTAAATTATGGTGTGTAAAGAATTTAATTCTTGAAATAATTAGCCGAGTATCAGTGCCGAAAAAAAATCTTTACATTTGTAATTAAATTAAACGTGTCAAACAAGATAACACGAGGACCAATTTTCTCTTTTAGTTTTTAATTTCATTATAGAAAAAAGGCTGTAATTCTCAAAAAAGGAAGGAAAAAAAAAAGATTCCTCTTTGTTAGATTCTTTTTTGTTTTGCTTTAAGAATAAAATTTGATTATATATTAAAAATCATTGTAAAATTTTTTTTCCCTCCTTGAAAGTATTGAAAACTAAATAAATAGGCAATATTTAATTACTAAATTTTTAATAGCTTAGATACCTGATTGCATATGGGTAGCTACGTTATTTGGTTTCTACTTTTTTTTCATTTTAATTGCAAATAAATTGACTTATAATAATGAAATGAAGAGTTTGTATGTGTCTCTTTCATAATACCAGAACCATTTGCAATGTTAGCGTTCTGAAATTGGGACAGTGCATTAAAGGGACAATTTTAGCCTTCGACTCTAATAAACGCTCAAAAATTTTAGTTACATAGTTCGGGGGAGGCGTTTGAAAAATGGAATTATTTCATTGATTGCCATTATTTCTATGTCAACAAGCCATTGATTTAAATTAAGCTAGAAATGATTCTGTTTAGTCAAATATTTTATAGGATAACATCAGTGATGTCTGCCAGTTTATAGCTATCCTTAATAAAAATTAAAAAAAAGAGTTTATTGCACGATCTTTAAATTTAAATTATGTTTTTTATTGCTCGTTCCTTAAAACTAAATTATGTTTTACTTTTTATGTCGAGTAAACTTGGAAGTATAGGTGGGTTACGACACCAAATTAGCATTCTTAAAGTTACCTGAAACCACACGTTTATTTTGTTTATAGTTATGCGTTTAAAACGCGTTTCCTGAAAAATAAATAATTTAAAATGAACTGTAAATGAAATAAAAGAATAAGGTATGTGTTAGAAAGTAAAATTGATGGAGAAATAGTAGCAATTCGTTTAAGAGAAACGTAAAAAATCACCATACTATTATTATTAACGCTAATGATGCTTAATTAATTTTCGTAATAGCTACTTTTGAAATAAAAAAGAAAGTTATTTACTACTAAAAATATAATCAATAGAGAGATAGTACTAATTTATTTAAGAGAAACATAAAGTAGCGATACTATTATGGATGCTGATGATGCTTAATTAATTTTGATAATAGGTACTTATTAAAATAAAAAATAAGCTATTTACTAAAAAGCAAAACTAATGGAGAAATGGTACTAATTCGTCAAGAGAAACAAAAGAAATTCCCATACTACTTTTAATTTCGTAAACTCAAAATTGGATCGGCTGCTCAACGAAGATTATAAAATAAAATGATGCTTAATTAATTTTGGCAATTAGTACTAATTAAAATAAAAAAAAAAATAATTTATGTACTAAAAAGCAAAATTTATGAAGAAATGGTACTAATACGTTTAGAAGAAAAGAAAAAAATCGCCATAGTATTATTGAAGGCAATAATGCTTAATTAATTTTGGTAACAGTTACAAATTGAAATAAAAAAATTTGTTTTGTACTAAAAAGCAACATTAATAAAAAAATGGTACTGATTCGTCTAAGAGAAGTATAATGAATCCCCGTATTCAATGATCCGTAATTAATTTCGGTAACAGGTACTAATCAAAAGAAAATATAAGCTATGTACTAAAAAGCAAAATTTTTGGAGAAATGGTATTAATTAGTTTTGGAGCAACGTAAAAAAAAAAACGCTTTAGCATTACTGACGCCAATGATGCTTAATTAATTTTATTAATAAGCCCTACTGTGTATTATTGTAATTGATCAAGTTTTAATAATGAAAATACTAATATGGGTACAAAGTATTATATTAGTATAGTGGAAACTGGTTAAAATTGAACCAATATTGTACAATTTTAATATAGATACTGTTGCTTCCCCTTGCAACCCCTGTGAAATGGATAAGAACTAGAGAAAATTCCCTGATTGTGGTAAATTTTGACTATCATGAGTTAGTTGGCCTCGAGCAACAGCATCTTCTAAAATGAGAATACAGTTAATCCTTATTTTGAAGGGATAAACTACTAAAAACGTACTTAGCTTAATCTAATAATGTAAAGCCACTAGGGAGGGCAAAAAATATTACGTGAAATAAATTTGTAATATTTAAGCTTCATTTATTGTCTTGATATATGTCTTTTACGTTTGAGTATCATTAGTTACGTTGTTCACTATTGATTGATTGATTATTTACTTTCTGTTTTTAGCCCGTACGAAGAACGAGTATTCAGCTAGTTATAAACAATACATTTACAAGTAGGTTAAAAATGCTTTCAAACAATTTAATTCGTTTTTTTTTTAAACTTTAAATATGGAAACAAACTAAATTCATTAACATTAATAAATAAATAAAATAAATAAATACTAAGTATTCGTAAAAAACTTTCGATTTTATCCGATTTTTACAGAAAAGTATGTTTTTTATTGTATTATTCTTCACATAAAAACGCTTAATTTGCGAATGATTCTTTTTATTTGACTGAATAACTCTAGGAAATGATGGGAAAAAAGAGTCGATCTACGTGTTTATGTTTGTTGTTGGCGCATGAAAGATTTTTATTTACGAAGGGCAGATAATAAAGATTTATGCCGACATTAGTGTAGAGTCATCTTGTCAACTAAATCACCTGACGTCGGATAAATGGCTGTGACGAAATGTGCAGACGATTTTATTTAGAGAGGAATTCCGAAATTCGGGAAGTCAAGAATTTTGAGTGGAAAATTTCAAAGGCTTTTGTTCTCATACGTTAAAATGGAACCAAAACACTGCATTCAGATTTTCGAAATACAAATTGTAAAATAATTACATGTCGTATATACATCTTGATTAGTTTGAAAATATCAGACGATTGCTAAAATTGCTTTTGATGCATTTGAAATAACACATTTTTTAAAATATGCATTTATACATAAATAGTGCAATGCAGTATCTGTTGAGCGTCATGTGTAAAAAAAATGAGTTTTCGAACGACTGGATGAGAACGTTTTGCTTGGATTTCAGCGAGCAATATTATCGGACACACAAAAACATTTTTCTTCCTTTTTCCCCTCTTATTTTGTCTAATTCAGATCAGGCACGAATTTAATATGTAATGTTTGAAAAAAAGCAGATGAAAAGAAACGACGCAGTTTTTCAACAAAGTATACATATTTGACACTTTTAATTCGAGGATTGAATGTGTTTTCATAAAACATATTGCATGGATATACTTGACTGTTATTGATCGGTGTTATAGCGTGTAACTTTGGCTTTTAACTTTGTAAAAATAAAAAGTTACTTTTCATTTATATTTTTTAAAAGAAAATGATATGTCTGCGATTGGGTACGGACAATTCACCAAATTGCGAAGAGCCAATAAATTTTGTTCAGTAGCGCTTATTATTCCTCTTTAACCTATAAAATAAACCTTAATTATTTCTTAAATTTATATATAATATATATATCTGTTAAAAATAACGCTAATAAAAAAATAAATTAAAATACTACTTTTATAAAAATTTGAAACAAATGCCACATTTCAGATAACAAACAATAGGAAGGTTAAGTTTGAAAATGTATCTGGATAAAAAAATATTTTTGTAATTTAAATAATGTTTCAGTCATGCTTTTTTATTGCGTTTCTAAGAAAATTTGCCTTAATAACAATATATTAATGAAGTTATGTCAATACAATTACCATATATTGATTTGCAGAATTTTTTTTTATCTGTTGTTTGTAATTATAATACAAGCAACAGATAAAAAAAATTTTCCTTTGTTTTCCGTACATAAGTTAAATAAGGGGATATTCTACTTATAGAACATGATTTAGGTTAATTTTAATTTTATACGCAGAGAGTAATATTTAAAAAACAATTTCCAAACATGTACGCCTTATATTATAACAATTTAGATTGGGGAGTTGATGAACGCTTAAGAAAAATATTTCAATGACATACATGATATGGCAATTTCATAAGAAAATATTTTCACAAGAGTTCTACAGTGAATAATGATAAATAAATAAAAACTAAACAAGAAATAATTGCAAATTTTAATACTTTCAAATTTTAATACTTTCAAACATTCTCTCCTGTACAGTTCACATTTTTTTAAAAATCGAATTAAAAATAAAAAAATAGTCACTGAAAAACTTTAAAAAAAAATCCAAAATATATTAAAAAAATTAAAAGAAAAATTTTTTCAATTTTTTTTAAAATATTTTTTTTGCACTTAAAATGCTCCTAAAATCCAAATTTTCATTCAGAGTGATTTTTTTTGTGCCTTTTATTCGATTTAAAAAACCGCAACTAATAATTCTGCTTTTACAGTTATTTCTCATATATTGTATCGAAATTTTTTATAACATGTTGCAAAAAGCGATGATAGGTAGTTTTTTTTTCTGGCAATTTTCAGGTAAACAAAGACATAGTATAAAGAGATTCAAAAATATACGTATTAGTTGTTATTAAGGAACATCTAGCATGTTTTCATTGGAAGCAAAACTACACTAAACATTTTTCCTTTCTATATAGCTATACTGTTTTTAAATATAGTAGGCCTCTCAATGTGAAGCGATTTTTCCAATCTCCACATTCCCCCTCTTCGTTTAAGTCAATCTTGATTTTTTACACACTGTAGAACGTTCTGTGAGAATTTGGAATATACTGGCGTCTTAAAAAGTAAGATTCACTGAAACCATGGTATCGGAGAGGAGGAAAGTGTGAGGAGTGGGAAAATCGTGTAATTCCATTTGCAAAGGCATAAATGAAGTAAAAAAGAAAAAAAAATAATTGTAATTGGATACACATTAGAATCCTAGACCTTTTTTTTAATAAGAGATACGTATTTTGTAATTCATTCGTTCGGAATTATTATTTCTAAATTTTAATTTTAATTTAATTCCAAATGTCTTAAGTACTGATATTCGGCAAAATACATATTCATTTAAAATAATGTTTACAAGGTTTTTTTTAAACAAAAGTAATTGTAAAAAGGGCATAATTTATTGTAACATTTTCTAGAAAATTCTCGAATAGTAAAAAAGTTTTCCTTTACTGATATAAAAATCCTGTTCAAAAAAAGATTTCTTCTAATTTTCTGAATAAAATAAAGAAATAGGTAAAATTCAATCCAAAAAGCTTTGTTTTAGTATTTCATTACAAGTAAATAGTTCCCGATTTTTTGATATTTTCACTTTTTTTCTTGTAATTCGATATTCACTAAGATGGAAATAAAATATAAAAATCGGTAGAAAATAATGGTATTTAGTGTTTTTGTTAACGATTGCTCCTTTTTAGAAATAAAGGTAAATATTTTACAACGATTTCTCCCTTTTAGACACGCAAATAAGAAAAAAAAATATTAATGTGTGCGAGAAATATAAATTTCGTAAAAAGAAACTATTTTTAGTAAACTCAATTAACGTTAACATTTTCTCTTAAACAATAAAAAGAATTTTTTATATTATTTCTCTCCGTTTTCTCTGTAGTTTGAAAAATGCGAAAAATTGTTTGTCTTATAAAACAAGAAGCATTTTTGGAAGGAAAAAAAAGTCAATGCGAAATTTCATTATAGTTGAAATGTGAAAAAAAGAATGAACAAAGTAATTTTGTTGCGGTAATTGAATTTATAAATTGAATACATGGTACTATATATTTGATCACACATTAATCATCAACATTAAAATTTGCCAGTATTTACCATTACAGAAAATTTTTTAATATTGATGTGTAATTATATTTCAAAATTTAATTTATATAATTATTCATCAAATATATAATTTATGAATTGATACTTAATAATTAAAATAAAATTTTTTATGAATAAAATTATAGTTATTATTGAGAGATTTCCTTTTCCTTTTTGTTTGGAAATAAACAAGCGAAATACGTAATCTTATTGAAACTTGCCAGAGAATAACTTAATGTTATTATAAATTCATAAAATTTCATTGATATAAAAACGGGGAAGCCGTGATAGAGCGTTCGCCTTCCAATGAGGTGAACTGGGTTCGAATCCCAGCAAGGACAGGTGGATACGAATTCCTCATCCGGCTTGCAACCACCACAATTCTGACGTAAAATATCCTCAGTGATAGACGGATTATGGGTTAAAGTCCCCCTGCCGTCAGGCTAACCATGGGAGATTTTCGTAGTTTTCTTCCTTATCTAACGCAAATGCGGATTGGTTCCATCAAAAATGTCTTCCACGCAGGCAAATTTTCCCCAACACTTTATCCAAGAGTTCCCTTGTCTTTTGGGTTGGGTTCAAAATTACAAGGCTACGGAGTTGAACATGAGTTGTCGGAAACCCAAAATATTGGGTCGGCTGTTCAACGACGGTTATAAAATAAAATATAATAATGGGTCTTGAGAAAATGAAGCAATGTTATACTGCTTTAAAATTATTATGTGAGGATATGCTTGATAAAAAACCAGAATAACGTTAAGAATATAACTTATTTTATTGCAGGTTTTATAAACAAGCGAATTAAAGTACTTTGCTTTAATAATATTTATGGTATAAATTTTTCTATAGTTTTATGTTTGGGTAGTTTTGGAATTATAAAATTTAATTTACTAAATAACTTGATACTTTAAAAGATTTTAAGAGTCGCAACAACAGCATGCACTCTTTTTATTATATTGAAATTAAATAGTGAGATTAAAAAGTACTTAAGAAGTTAATATATAGAAGTTAATCCCAGATTAAGTTTCTAGGACATTACAGAACAGAATATATTACTTTGTAAAATTACTTTTCGCTAAGATTATTTTACTAATATTATATTACATTACTATTACTATTATTATATAACTATTATGAGTATTACTAAGGTTACTATTAGTCAATCTTTATCTTGAATTTGTCTGAATTCCCATTGCATAAATTTCATTTTAAAATCGATATATTTCTTAATTATATGTTTCGAAACATTTTGATGCTTATTATTTTTCAGCAGAGAAATTTCATCTCAAAATGTGATAAACGATTTCTTCCACAAATTAAAACAATTATAAGTTGAAAATCCAATATTCTCTTGAACTATACAGGGTATCTGGGAAAATTCTCGGAGAAATTTCTCTGATGTTTCCAGAATCAGTTATTATCACCTTACATTTATTAGTTAGTAAAATGTTAAATGGTGTAAAATATCAACCATACAAATTTAAACTTAATTTTAAGAACATATACTTAACAATATTAGACGTTTTCTGGCTCTTTTCCTTAAAAAAAAAATAAAAATCTAAGATTTAATTATTTTTTAAAAATCTACGTAGGTTTAACATATTCCTCATAGAAAAAATTAAAAGAGAATATACAATAAATATTAAAGTTCAGCAGTTGACGGTTTTATGCTATTTTTACACGCATTTAAATAGTGCTCTATTAACTACACTCTTAGTTTCATTATCTATATTTACTGAAATATAATACATCAATACTTTTTTTACTAAATAGATACAAATTGGGGAAACAAATTAGACTTAATTTGTTTTTTTTTAATTATATACCAAATAAGCAAATTCGAAAAAAATTTCTCTGATTACAAGGAAGGATTAGAGTAAAATAATTGCAAAGGTGACTGAAATATATGTTTTCTTCATATTATGCTGAATATAGATTTAAAACTTGGTTAAAAAAAAGTTCTATTTTCCCCAGGGAATATAAAATTCTTTGACTTAAAAATAAAACATTTTCGTGACTTTTTTTCAGAAGTTAAAAATTTTCTTAACTTTTCTGCGGTCTGAAATTTTTCACTCACTCTTTCAAGTTTTCTAGATACCATTAATAAAAGAATATCAGGGTATCTGGACTTAGAAATTAAAAAAATTTGTGATTTTTTTTAAAACATTATAAATTTTCCAGACTTTTTCTAGGCTCTGAAAAATGTCCCTGACTGCTCCAGGTGTTCTAGATATCCCGAATATAAAATATTAGGGTATCTAGATTTGAAAATTGAATATTTTGGTGCTTTTTTTCAAAAATTAAAAATTTCTTTGATTGTTCCTAAGACCTGGAAAATTAACTTTACTTTTCCAGGATTTCATGATCCCTTTAATAAAAAAATATTAAGATATCTAGACTTAATTAAACTTCTTCGTGATTTTTTTTCTTCAAAAGTTAGAAATTTTCCTGACTTTTTTTTTTATATCTGAAAATTTTCTCTAACTTCTCCAGGTTTTTTAGATCCCGTGAATATAAAATATCATTGATCACTTGGCTTTGTTTAAAAGTGATTTCCAGATGGAACGAGTAAAACTAGTATGAGACAAAATGGCGTTGACACTTACTGATGACCATGTTCAATGAGATGTCCTGAAAAGTGCAGCGACATCATATCCCAGTCGCCGATGACTCTTGCCAATCACCGAAACAGACAAACAACGAAATGGACGACCCTCACTCAGAAAAAAACACACCTGAGACGAAAATTACGACTTTCCAAAGTCCACAAATAAGCCCTTTCGCGATTATCTTCAAGATGCCTTTTCGCTTTGCAATAGCCGCAATATAATCAACAGAACGATTACAGTATGTGTTTAAGCCTACCTCCTTCCTCACCCCACTCTTCTTTCGTTTCGAATAAGAACTTTGAAATGTTCTTTTTTTTTCCGAACCCCCTACGGCGATTTTACATGTTCGGAATTAATGAATTCATAAAACGAGTAGATGAACTATGGTATGTCACACCCTAAAGGTTATGTGACTGAGATAATAATAAAAAAGAAGTCAAGTCGAGACGCATGGAATGTAAAAGAGATGAGATTGCGAACTGGTGGAGAAATCGTTTCCACAAAGGTGATAAAATTTTGTAATTTGAATAGAAATTCCACACTTTACGTTACTTTTACCCATTCTTTTTTGTATTTTTTTTTTCAGTTGTGCTGAAATTCTTTGCATATTTCTGAAGATAAGCGTGTTATCTTTTTTTTTTATTATTTTTTTTTAATTAATTTATTTTTTTATTTTATTTCGGATCATCTTCATTGTAGTGTTGATCTACTTAGCAATATCCAAATAGTTGCGATACTGTTTTCTTTTTTCTTCTTCTTTTCTTTTTAAATGTATGTTACAAAATTTAAGGTCAATCATTAAAAAGGCATAATGAGTAATGAAAGAAATTTAAGGTGATTACGAAATAACTTTGCCTTCTCACTACTCTCTGTAATACCACCATTCGAGAGAACAAAACAAATTTTGAATCAGGTTGGCTCACTAGAATAGTGTTTAAAACGTTGATCCGTCCTCACGCTTACGATAACAGAATATTTAGTTTGAACAGTGGTGATGCTGAACATTTTCAATGCCCAATGACATGTATGCTATTTATGCAGAATGCAAGCCATTTTAAAAAAAAGTTCACATTCACAATAGTGTGATTATGAAAACCTTACTATTAAGTTGTTTCAAAATACATTTGATTGGGTGAGCGAAAAATGAGCTTTTTAACTCAAAAATGTTCACACGTTGCTTTAAAATACATTTCATTTGGAAGAACATTTATCAGAATTCGGCATGCGTTCAATAAGCAATGCAAATCAAACTTTATGGTTTCAGAGATTTATCATATTAATGAAAACAAGCTTATTTCAGGACATGATATCATGATGTTGATCATGAACATGAACATCATGATATCATGATGTTGTCAAAACATATGTTTCGACAACAATTAGATACTAATAATTTTTTTGCACACTCAAATAAATAATTTTTCTAAAGTGTTTTTAAAAAAAAATTGAAACAAACTCATATTTTTACACTGTTTTTTAATATTAAAAAGTATTTGAACTAATATTTAATTTCTCTCTGAAACTTTACTTGCTTCGTAGTAAGTATTAAAATTCAAGTTAAATCTCTTATTTAAACATTCTCAATAGCTTGAGTGTCCCTAAAGTTAAATATACACTGTATATTAAATAAATTATTCAGTTCGATAAAATTTAATACATCTAGTACTTCAATCTTTATCGCTACAGTCAAGATAAAAATCCTCCTATTATATAGAAGTCGTCTTTTACAAATGCGAATATCTTCGCGACCAAGTTATAAAAGGATTTATGCATGAGTTGTAGAACAAATATTTCCCTTATGTTTAACGGAAGAAGTAAAACATTCTTTAATGCGTGTTATTTATATATTTTGCAGCTTTTCAGTCTTTCATGTAAGATCTGTATGTTCAAATTTTGATTAACTCTATGCGATGGTCCTAGATTTGGTACATAGTTTACAAAATCGAATCTCTGAAACGCTTGATAACTGTTTATCTAGTTTATTATCTATTCCATTCCCTTGATAGATGCTAAAAATTCTGCAGCATTACAAGTTTTCTGTGCCACACAGAGAAACTATTATTAACTATCGTAGCGAAATGATCAATATTGTTTCAGCAAAGATTTATAAATATTCTAAAGAGAATTTTAAATAAATGGCACGCATTTCTGATTTTATATAAATTAAGCTTGTATGAGTGGGCTATTTTTGCCAAAAAGCTTAAAACAAATGATCACAGAAAAGCAACCTCAGAAAGTGGGAATAACTAATTAAAACTTTCATTTAAGTTTCAGAGATAAATAATAGGGGCCGGAATAGCCTTGGTTGACAGGGCGCTGGACTTACGTTCGTGAGAGTGGGAGTTCGTATAGAAGTCGACCGAAGACTTCCCGTGTAATAAATGGCAACTGGTGCACGTTAAATCTGCCGGATCACTAAGTCCTCCCTGTTCCCATAACAAATTATACCTCTGGAGGTACTGAATTGGAGATGGATCGTTCTCTCGTTCAAGTCAAAATTACATCTGCGGATGAATGAATGGATGGAAGAATCAGTCAGCCCTATAAAGGAGTGTGACGCATGGGTGAGACGGAAGTCGAATTCTTAGCCATAGACAGCGCCACTGGGAAACAAGAGCAATCGTAACGTTTCAAGTGTGACAATGTAAAAATATTGCGCTGCCATCTATTCATTTGACATCAAACTATTAGAGCATGGGTCGCCAAACTTTTTTTGATCATCGACCCCTATATAATTTTTCGAAATCTCCATCGACCCCATAAAAGTAATTTTCTGTTAATTAAAATAAAACTCTATTAGATACTGTGTTTGTACATTTATTTATGATTTTGAACATTTATTAAAGTAATAGTAAAACATTGTGTAACAATAGTTTTGTGAAGAAATAAGTAAAGTAACTACAGATTTATTGCTTCTTAATCAACGAGATGGGTGTGCCTGGTGTTTTTTTGCAAGGTTCGCTATATTGGGTTCAAAATTGGTCAATTTTAATCTTAAATTCCCTCAAAACTCCACATTTAATTTATTTCTGTACTTAGTTAAGATTGAATTTACGTGACTGAAACCGGTATCAACCATATAGGTACTTTGAAATGCTAGCATGAATGACTGAGCTATTTTTTAAAGTTTTACATATTTTCACATTCACATTATATTTATATTTGTCCAAAACTTGCTTATTATTAAAATGTTTTCCAAATCAACATAGCGCAGTTTAAAATCGTCGCTCATTTTTTGAAGATGAATTGTATAGATATAAAAGTTTTAATAATGACACTGCAAATATTCAACACAGTTTGCAAAGATAACTGAAACTGCGTAGGATATTTGCTTTTGTAACGTCAATGCTTGTAACACGTGATATTTGGACAAGGGCACATCGATTTATAAACAAGAAGTGCAGAGTTCGTGCCACTGGTACGTAAATACTTGTTTCACCCGAATAAATATACGTTTATTAATTTATGTTCGATAAAGAAACTGATACTAAGTCAATCATAAAAAAATTCACAAATTTTACATACTCAATTAGGTAAGTGTGATTCGCGTATTAAGAACTGTTATTTCTTCGACCCCCAATCGACCCTTCCGATTCGGATCGAACCCCATTCAACCCCCTGAATCAGATCGACCCCCGCTTTTGTTAAATAGACCTCTGGGGGTCTATATAGACCACTTTGGCGACCTCTGTATTAGAGAGTCAAGCGAGTGCGCAAATGCTTTTGACAGAGCGAGAACTACAGTATTACGATGTAAAACTATTGTTCTGACCCCTATTTATTAGACATCAAACTTTTGAAGAATTGGGCAGGTATGCATTTGCGAGGGAGGAATCTACCATTTTAAAAAATTGACGTCAAACATTGTAAAATTCACGATTAAAGTTTGCTTCTCTCAATTACGTCCTGTTTACACTTTAATTAATAAACACGTATTTTATCAATCCTTATTCTACTTCTTTCTTAGACAGGACTACTTCTAGACTGGATGACGCAACTTTATTCTCGACTCAGTAAAAAATTCGGGATCAAATTAAGGTACTTTTTACCGTAAAATCTATTTTTACAGGAACATGTTACGGAACAAAAAATCTGATATATCGTAATTTCACTCTACTGATATATCGTGAAAAATCTCGTATAGCGAAATTTGTAATATATCTAATAAGATTTCTCATGCTATTTGTTTTTATAACATGTTTGAAGAAAAAAATACATTTGAAAATATCTTAATGAAAACTTAAAAAATTATAAATTAAAAATATATTTAATATACTACCAAAATGTTATTTTTCCTAGATTGCATCACTCAATTAGTTTTGAGAACCTATATTTTATTTTATTTTATATCCGTCGCTCAACAACTAATTCATATTGGATTTGCGGCTATCATTGTAAATCCAAAAAAAAAAAAAAAAAAAGGTTTAAAAAGTAGAACTATTTTTAATAGTTTTGGAAAAGACAAGTAAGAAAAATTATGTTTCTTACTGTTAAACCACGAAAGGCTGCCACTCTATAGAATGTCAGAAATTTTTAGGAAAAGTAAAAATACAGTGAGAAATATTATTTTCATTGCGCAGTCATTCCTTGCAGTTTTTTCCTTAGAGATTCTATAGAATGGCTAGAAAATTTACGAAATATTAATCCTTTCATACCTTGCCCGTCAAGTGTAGGGATTCTCTACAAGGACTAGGTATTCTAATCTATTTAATAATCTACGATTAATTAAAAAATTCGATTATATATTTACGAGGTAGATTTTATGGTTACTTATTGTAGAAAAAACGCCAAATTCTTACCTAAATGAAAGAATTAGACATGAATAAAACATAGATTTTTTACAGGATTATTTTCAAAGTTAATAAGAGTAGATTATTAAAGCAATATATAACAATCAACTTGCAAATCAATTTTTTATCGAAGCTTGTAAATATGTCTTGGAAGGAAACTCTGATCATTTTTCACGTAGTAAAAGATTGAAATTTTACCTACAATAATCGGATTTACCTAACAGTCTATGATTAATTGATAAATTAAATACCATAAGCTCGATTGAGGAAGGATTCTAATATTGGATATTATTAATAGAGAAAAAGAACAAATTCACTTGGAGAAAACTAAATGAAAGAGAAAGATGAACGTAATTTCAATGATTAATCGAAATCAATTTATTTCCTTTTCAGCATCAGTTCCTTTTTCGATTAGGAGGAAAATAATTATTTTACTTTTGCATTGTGTAGGAAATATGGACGAAATCATGCATAATTTGATAAAGAGAAATCTTTTTATTTTCTGTTTACTTAAATGTAACAATAGTTTATTAATTATAAGAATTAATTAATCGCAAAAATTATATGATTGTTGAAGCTGTTTAAGTCATAAATCAAATGGTAGTGCAGTTGGAAATGTGCATGAACATTTCCTGATTTGGTGAATTAATTGAGGGCTAAAAGTGGAAAACGCTAAATATCCAACAGAGGAAATTGTTTAGGAGAGGGATAAAAAAAAGAAGGATATTTATGACTTTTTGTGCGTTTGGCGTTTTCGATTTTTTTTCTTTCTTTTTAGCTGTTAATCAACACTTTACTATATTGGTACCAGTGTCCAGTTGTTCTACGTTTAGAATCTAAATATCTACAAGCATTTTATTTAATAACTGGCATTGAATAGCTGATCCAATTCAGAGTTAACGACTCTCAATGTTCAACTCCGTAGCCTTGTAATTTTGGATCCAATCCAGAAGACGAGGGTCCTGGATCAAGTAGAGGGACAAAGTAGCCATCGTGGAGAACTTTTCATGGAAACTAACCCATATTTTCTTCACAAGGAAGGGAAAACCACGCAAACCTCTCACAGTTCGCCCACTGAGAATATTTTATTTACGTCAACACTGTGGTGGATACGAACCTGGAGCAAAATTCGTATCCAGCCACCACTGCGATTCGGAGTGACATCATTGGGAGGCGAATGCTATATCCCCTGAGCCACCATGGCTCAATCTATAAATATTTGTAACTCTACAAGCAATAACATAACTGGTTATATAATAACACACAATCTCTCATAACCATGAACAATTACAGAAAATTGCGTAATGGGCAATAACCACCACGTGTCTTATTGCTGGCACTTTCATTGTTCATTTCGTATGGCAGATTAAAGCAGTGAAATCTTAAGACTCCTTCTTCGACTTTTGCAATGGGGGTTGGCACTTCATCTGTTCTCCAGCTTGTTAAGGCTGTTTTTCGATGGCTTTGTCGTCACATAGAGTGACTCTCATTCTCATAATTCTGTAATTAAATACCTTCATAACTGCCGTGAGTTTGCAACAGTTATTCATGACTGTTAACAATGTAGAACTATCTTTAGTCCAGCACTCTCTATCATAAGCGTCAAAAATGGCACAAAACATCCATATGAAGAAAAGCCGCAATTTTGTGAAAATGAAAAACGTTCGTAATCGAATTTTTTAAATATTTAAAATGTATACTGGTCTCATGAAAAATCTGCAAAATTTGAAAATTATTTACTGATTTTGATAAGATTCTACGCTGGAAAATATCGCCAGTAGGGCGATATTTAAATATGGCCTATAACTTAAAAACATTTAAGTTATTTGTACATTCTAATACCCAGATAGTTTTTTACGACAAGATAGTATGCATCAGGTCGCGAAATTTCTATTCGCTATCTCGCAATGGGCGAACGAATATATAGAGCTTGCAAGTAAGCGTCAAAGTTAAGGCCTGTTTACACGGTCCAATTTCTTGAATCCGAGAAATTGGACGGATTTCTCTGTCCAAGAAATTGGATGATTCGTTGACACTATCCAAGTTCTTGAATGTCGCTGATTCGTTGAAAGAAAAACTTGCGCATGCGCATTGTTCACATTCAACATTTTAAAATAATACTTACATAAGTTTAAAATTACTAAATAAATTCAAATAAAATCATAATAACACAAATAAACCGCAACAGATCAATTTATTTGGACTAAAATATATGAAAACAGACAAGAAGATGACATAATTGGCTACCTGATTGTTGACGTCACAAAACCTATGACGCTGATTGGTTAAGGGAGAAAAAACTTGGATGGAAAGTAGAACATGCTCTACTATCGTCCAAGAAGTTGGACCAAGTTCTTGGATGTTTGTTTACACGATCAAAGCTCAAAGCAAAGCAAGTTTCCATCAATATCAATCAATCTCTGTCCAAGAAATTGGATCGTCTAAACAGGCCTTTAGACACTGTAACAGAATCGGCGAAAAACACAGTTTCATAAACTAGGGCTGCAATGGGATACCCGCATGTGACGTAGTGGAGGTATCTCGATCCTGATGGGTTGTTGAAACGTGACATTTGTTATGCTAACAACTATTCTTTTCATTCTATTTCGAGAAAGCCAAGCCCTCTCTGTCTCAAATGATACATTCTATATTCTTACACAAAGATTCTTTGACGAAGATTTCAATTCTTTCACGATATATTTCTTACTGAACACAAAGACAGACACAAAGCCGTGTAGAACACAAACAAACTAATTATGCATCGAAGTTTCCAGGTACACGAAACAAAAATATATCCTGGTTACAACAAAATACGTAAACAAATAATAAATCTTAGTTAAAAGACGAGAAAGAATTATATTTCAACAAATTCGATGTGCGATACGGTGATGTATTTAATCAACTTCACGTTAATTAACATCCTGACATATGTGGAGAGCTCGACTTTAACACTCCATATAAACAATCAGATGGAGGTGACGTCACATGCATGGGATTTGTGGTCTTCTTCTTGAAGTGCGAGTACCCAATCAACAAATAGTATTTAAATGCCGAAAGGCAGCAGAATATAAATATGAAGTGTTATTAAAAGTATGAGAACATGACTGCAATTTTTTTCTATTTTATTGATTTTTGATGACATGTGGACGATATGGAGACCTTACTGCAAATTTGTCTACTGTTGGTATTAATATTACTCAACAATAAGCCTGTTTCAATTTTTCACTTTATACATATTTTATGGTTTTTGTTACCATGAAGTGTTTTTTAAACTGCATCACTTAATATTTTTAAAAATTGTTTATATTTTTTTATGAAAATAGTAGCGAATAAAATTTTAGTCTGGTTTGTACATTTAGAAATGTCATACTCTTGTATGCAAATACCTAGTTTACAATTATAATTTTGCATCAAAGCACATTAACTATTTTTTTTTTTAAAATTTAATTAATCAATTAATTTATTTTTTAAAATTTTTCATGGCGAAAGAGCTTTAAAAAACGCTGTTAAAAACACGCAGTTTTTTTCTAAAGAAGAAAAAGATTTTCAATTTTTCGATATTTTCAGCGTTTTTTACTTTTTGTGTTCAATTTGTATCAGTGGAATTAGTATCCACTATGGTGAGTATAGGCGTAATAACTCGTAAATGTTCGTCGATTTATTATGATATTTGTCGTAAGATTTTCTTTATTTATTATTACAGATTTCGTCTATTTATGATAAAAAAATTTCTTAATTGTATTTTGTTCTAGCAAGTTATTATTTTTGATTGCGTCAACTTATTCTTTTTAAAAATTTGATTGTTTTGGAGTTTTCAGAGCTAAAATAAATTTTTTTTTATTTTTTATTTTATTTTATTTTAAATTACCACCTAGGGTACGATTACTATAATACAATAAGTTTTCGCATTTTAAATCGAAATAATAACTAAAAATAAACAATCTTGAAACCTAAGAAAGATAAACGCTTTGGAATAAAAACCTTTTGTTGTTGTCTTGAAACTTAAAAATGATTTGCTATTTTAAAGCAAAGATCTATGAATGAGGAACTTAGGTCAGGACTCTTTAATCAGACAGCTTGGAAGTTTTTTTAAGTAAAAAAAAAGGGAATAAAAAATATTTTTAAAACCTACCGATTTGAGTACAGTAAAAACACACACACACACATAAATTTCTTTATATTTTCAATCAAAGTGGCGACTCATAAAATTTTGAAACCTTAGCACTAAGAATTTTTTATTATAAGAATCTATCTTTAAACGAATATCTATGATTGGGGAACTCTTTCGGTGTTTCTGTTATCTTCATAAATGTTATTTTTAAAGAGAATAAAAGAAATTTTTTTTTATTTAAAAATCTATCGCTTTGAGTTACATTAAAAAACTAACAATGAGTCTGCTTATTTTCAATGAAAATGGTGACTAAAATAATCTTGAAACTTAAACACTAAAAACACTTATTATCTTAAAACAGAGATGTATAAATCAAGAACTCTGACTCTTTAATCATAAATTTTGGTAATTAAATAAATAATCCCAAGGAAACTAAAGTGGTAAGATATTAGTTGATTAAAAACGTTTATTCGCTTCAAAAGTATACATCAGATTCAGCAGGTATGTGGAATTACAGTCGCCATGTTTCAAGTTTTGAAAATGTGCGCCAACTTTGAGCGCTTGAAGCATCTCGACTGTTATTTCCAATCTGTATACTTTTAAAGCGAAGAAAGGTTCTTAATCAAGTAATAAGACTTTGTAGTTATTTTGAGCAAAAAAATAGTTATAATAGATGGACTTTTTGAAAATTTCTACAGCCATAAATACAATTAAAACATGAAAACAGTCTTCATATTTTTCATCAAAATGATAACAAGAAAATTTTTAAAACTTTAACATTAAATATTTTTTGTTATAAAATAAAAATCTTTATATTTTTTTAACACAAAAATCTCTGTACCCTCTGAACTTTGGAGTAAGAAGATGTAGCATAAAAGCTTTACCTCGCTTAAGAGAAAAGCAGGTAGAAATATTAAATTGTTTTTCTATGTCTCATATTTTATTCCATCTCATCGATTTTATGTTACAATTTTCTTTAGATTTGTCATTACAATCCACGCACGCTGAGTTTCGAATAATTGAAAGAAATCATTTCGAAACCACTACATTTACTCAACTTTTCAATACCAAATCCATTATTTTCTTTTCATATTTTATTCACATCTAACGTTTCCCTTCAAATTCTCTTTTTTTCTTATTTATTTTATAGTTCATACAATTTTTAAAGAAAAGGAATTTTCATTTCAAATAAGCGCGAGGAAAGTTATGATTACATAGGCAACAAACAGAATTTTATTGAACTGTTACTGTTACACACCTGCAACAGTTAGTTTATCAGCCAATGGTGAAGTGAAGGTTAATGATTCAAACTTTTGAGACCAATAGCATGATGGTTGCGAATGTAATTGGCATTGTGCACCGACCACTTTTACTTCTCAGACAAGACGGTATCCATTCATTTGAATCTATATGGGATTCAAGCTGTCAACTGGAGATGGAACCCAGCTCTGACAATAATGGCATAGTGTCTTAACCATTGCAACATCGCATATAATATTGTTTCATTTTAAGCCATGCCGTTTATTTTATAACCGTGGGTGAACAACCTATTCTTTTAGGTAGATTTGAAGCAGGAACGTCCAACTCCGTACTAATAATTTCGAACAAAACTAACTCAAAAGACGAAGAACTCGTGAATGGGGTATGGAGGTAAACACGCCTTCTTAAAACCTTAATGGTCGTGTCATTTCGAAGAAAACAAGCCATAAAAGTGTCCTTTTTTTATTCAAGAAAATCACATAAAACTAGGTGCAATAGATGAGTTCATTTATTTTTATTTTTGTGTTAATTTTTAGCTTACATGTTATAAAATCACGGGAGGAAATAAAAACAATACACAAGAAGTAAAAACAAAAATAAAAGGAAAAATAGAAAGCTAAAGTTGAAAAAAAAAAAAATACAAGTAAAAACTCTCGTCCTTTATTTATTCTTCCGTGATTTGAACCTTCTCATTTATAAAGATATTTTTTTTCTTTTTAACGATAACATTTTCGAGTCATAAAAGTTTTTATTTACGGTATGATTATAAATCACATCATAATAATCTAATCATAATAAATTGTTGATCACGAATTCCATTTAAATCTATGTTAAATAATGATTGTAAATTCACGCTGGATAAGTCAATAAAAGAACCCGCATTATTTAAGTAAGAAATTCACTTTTATAACAGGATATATAATTCATAAAATACTGAGCAATGATAAAAATTATTATTAGTCGCGTCCGTATTTTGCTAATGAAAAATAAACTTACCCTAAAAAATATCCAGTTACGAATTTTTATACTGAATCTTTTAATTTCCTCAATAAATAATTGTCTTCAATCTAGAATTCTTAATAAAAAATTACAATGATTGTCAAGAAAATTGTTTTGTGAATAGTTTTTAGTCCTTTAGCAAAATAAAATTACGTGATGTAAATAATTTAGATGGTATCCCCAATCTTGAATTTATCCGATGTTGAACCTTCATTTTTGCATTTTTGAACATTTGCAACATTTCCCCAATTGCTTAGGTAAATTTTTTTAATAATTATTTATTTGAATTTTGGCAAACACGAACCACAATAAAATGAATTCAACTTCTTTAGAAGGAAAAATGATTTGTTTGAATTATTATTTGTGCCAATCGCAGTTATTGTATAACTTTAAAACAGTCGCCAATTTATATAATTGCATGCTTGCAATAATGCATACGAGTCATCCCCTGGAATCCTCTGCGAAAAAAAACAGATAATTTTTTTTTTAAATTCAAGAATGGCTTACTGTTATCTTTTTCCTTAAAGTATCAGTATTATATGCTAAAGATTAAAATAACATAAATATAAAAATTTACGATAACTTGGACGGATAGATAGAGCTGCCAACTACTACGGTTTTTTGCAAAATATTTTATAGAGTAGTATACTATTAATAACTAAAGCTTTCAGAATTTTTGTAATTTTGCCAATATTTTAAAAGCTTCAAAGCGAGAGAGTTCATGCAAGATGGCGTTTCATATGAACTTTCGAGTTATTTACAATTCGAAGAAATTTTCTCTCAAAGTAAAGAAAGTTGGCAGCCTTGTATAAATATTCAAGAAAGTGGAAAATTTAATTATGGCAAAAAGTTTTAAAACTTTCACGGTTTGTTTTTTGAATTACTTATTTTTTCAAAAAAAGATAAACGTTTATTTTATTGTTCGAAAAAATGATTTGTACTATTTTTGAAAGGTCAAAAATCAAGATAAATAAATAAATATTTTAATATATTTTGAGCATACTCATTCAAAAATATAAAGTTATGAAATTTGCTTTAATTCTTGCATTGAGGTGATAAGTCCCCAGACTCGAAAATCGACGAAGACTGGTTGATTGGTAAATTGTTTCTAACTTGCACAGAGCAGAGATGTAGATAGAGTTTCAGTCTAATCATGGAAGGTTTTTGTGGAATCCATATACTACGTTGTAATTTTCCCCTAAACAATTACACATGAAAGCGACAGAGACCGATGCTTTATGAAGGATGTGTATAAACGAGTATAACGCCACCCGCATCTGATATATATCGGCTTTCAACGCTGGAAGTCATATTTACCAGTGTGGTACATGCGTACTGTTATATTTTAGGTGAGGTCCTGTAAACAGCGTGTTACACTACTTGTTTAAGACACGATTCCAATGAAATTATATTTGTAAGCAGCATGATTTCCTGCTGTATTTCTCATGAATACGAAAACTGCATAAAATAATCGGTATCTTAAATGCTGTGTCGAAGGTTTTAAATTTGTGCAATTTAATAACTTATATTTTAGATTCTCATTATCTGAAAGCATCTAAAAGTTTATGCGTGTATTTTGCAAAAACTATAATTTTATTTCAGTCTAAAATAGTTATATGAAATAATTTTTCTGAATGAAAATAAACACACGTCATTTAAATGTGATGGATTAAATACAACAGAGCATAACCAAAGAGTTTAGTGGAAGAAAATGCTGTGTAATATTTTGAAAACACTCGATTTTTCAAACTTAGGAACACTGTTAACACATTAATTTATCCAACAAGGATTTTAAGAAAGGTGGTTTTAAAGATGTTTTGTAAGTGCAACAAGGCATAACTGAGGAGCTTAGTGGAAGAACATGTTAAGTGTTGTTTTGAAAATACTCAAATCTCGTATTTTCTCTCTGATGCAAATAAAAAACATTAGTTATTACGAAGGTTTTAAACAGAAAAAGTTGTTTTGTAAACAACATACTAATTGCAAAACAGTTAGTTATAAGCTCTTAAAGTTCTCAAGCGGATTCTTTCACTTATGTAACTTAACATGTTTTACTCATTAAAGCTCTGCAACTTTAATTGCATGTTAGTTTAGAATCAAAACAACCACATTTTTTATTTTATTTAAAAATACTTATTTTGACAGCAAAACAATAAAATACGAAAAAAGGTAAACGTAGGAGAAAAACACGAAGGAAAAGAGAGAAAGACTAAACAGTTTTTTTTTTTAAATTACTGAATGAATGCATCCTCTTTTAGCTTCCATTGTTTGTAGAAACAATAAGACCATTTAGTTAAATTATATTCAATCAAGAATTTTTTTCTCACTCATATTTACATTAAAGAAAACCTCTATTTACAACTAAATTACAGGACTAAAGGTACATTTGAGTTCAATAGGTTTGTAGTTTATGTTCTTGGCAATTGCATTGATTTTAATAAAGATTTATGTATGATGCGTGCTTGAAATAAGAATTTAAATTTGAAGAGCTCTTTTTAGTTCATCGGATGAATAGTATTTGAAATGTATTCATTTATTTTGCATTCCGTTGTTCTTAAAAAATTAAGATCTTGGTTAAATTCACGAGAAATACGTAACACATAAATTGAGATGCGTTAAAATTATTTGTTTTCTTACCATAATTCACGAGTGTTTACAACTAGATTATAGGCCTAAAGGTACATTTGAGTTCATTCTCTTGGCTTTGTAGTTTATGCTCTTGGCAATTGCATTGATTTTAATAAAGATTAGGTTTGATACGAGTCTGAATTAAGAATTTAATCGACGAGATTATTTTAGTTGATCGGAAGAATAGTATTTGACAGGTATCGCTAAAAAGCATAATTTAATTTGTTGTATTACTTTTTTTTAAATAATTTTTCTCTAGAGAAAGCCAAATCACCCGGTCAGTCAAAATACCGTTGTTTTTACAAAAGTGAGATCTTTGCTAAATTTACAAGAAATGAGTAAAACGTAAATTGAAATGAGTAAAATTTGGCTATTTTTTACCTTAATTTATAAGTGTAAAAGATATCTAAAAAATACGTTCAGTCGGAAAAAAAAAGCTGCGAGTTAGAATCCGAATTTCCTTGACTTAAGCTCTCAAAATTTTACATTAGTAAGGTGAGGGTCACAAATATAAAAATTTATCCCGCATTGTTCGAAATTTCGGAGAGTGTTCAACCATAACATCTTTTCTGAAACTTTATAAGACGGGAAACCGAACCATATTATCACACATCTTAAATTTGATTGCATGATAATATGGCACAACTTGGACGGAACTAGGGACAAAATTCAATATCTTATGAAGCTCCGTGGTGACTCAGGGAATAGCGCGATCGCCTCCTAAGGAGAGGACCCGGGATCGAATCCCAGCGATGGCTGGTCGATATGAATTCCGCACTCGGCTTGCACCGACCACAGTGCTAACCTCCTCAGTGGTAGACGGATCACGGGTTAGAGTCCCCTTTCCGTTAGACTTACAGTGGGAGGTTTTAGAGTTTTGCACTTCATGTAACGCAAATGCGGATTAGTTCCATCAAAAAGTCCTCCACGAAGGCAATAGTTGACCCAGGAGTTCCCTTGTCTCCTGGATTGGTTTAAAAATTACATGGCTACGCAGTTGAACATTAGTAGTCGTAAACCCAAAACATTGAGTCGGTTGTTCAACTACGGTTATAAAATAAAATATCTTATTAAGAATATAGCAAATTGGCACATTATTATAGGGTTCAAAGTTTAAAGTTGAACGATTTTTTGTTAAAATTATGAAATACAAGTTAAACCTATTACGCATAACACTTCACTCAAGCATAGCTAAGCACACCTAGCTCTGTTTATTCAAGGCTTTATTTTTATTATTTAAACCCTTTCTTATGACGGTTCATTCCGCTGAAGTGACGCACTGAGTGATACACTATGCCGCGAGTGCGTGGTGCACATTAAGCTGATTATGATTCGATAAGTTGATGTACTGATTTTCTTGTTAAGTGTTAATCTTAATTTTTTTATTTATTCAGTAATGTTTCTTTCAATTCCTGAACATTTTGACGTAAGCTTACGTATTTTTGGAACTTTCTGATATCTATATTTCTCAGTAACGGTTATAGGTTTCAATATTCTTTGATTCTAAAGTACTACACAGAGTTCTTTTTTTTGTGGAGTGTAACATTATTTTGATTTTAAATATCTGAAACAGTCAATCCGTTAGAGAATAGAATTTTTCTTGATAGTCTCTGTATTTTTTAAAATGTAAAAATACGGTAAGAATGTAAAAATATTTTATAAAACAAATTAAAAAAGCTCCAAATAAATGTTGCAAACGTTGAAAAATTGACTGTTTCTCAATTTCTTGTAACGCTTCAAGGAAGATTTTTTGTTATGTTTTACTTTCGTACCAAGCAAATACTTCACACCTAAATCTTACACACATAAGAAGTTTGTTTCAATTTACAAAACATATCAGACGCATTCAAAATATACTTTTAGTGGCATTCATGCAATATGGGTCAATGAATTATAAGTCAGTGGCAATTTGAAGTAGATTGGGTCAGCTATCAAACGACATCACACTGACGCCGGCTAGCACTCAAAGGAATCGCGTGGATGCCGGCTAAATACGGCTCTCGTACACACACGGCATCGAGTAGGCACCGCCTTAATACGGTCCTAGTAACAAAAGGATTTATGGATAGGGTAGTAATTTTGACCACAATCAGACGACGAGGACAGTGCCTAATCTGGTATACCTGTTTCTAATACCACCGCCAACGAGAGCATTTTCAGCCGCTACTGACTTGACACGCATGCTGGGCATAAACTACGGTTGTTTAGTCTGCTACAAGGATCGAATACATAAACAATAAGTTTTATTAACTGAACTACTTTCCGAAATTCATGAAAGTTCGGTTTTATTAGAGAAGGTTGCGTATTATATTTCTTCATGGATAATTAAAAA
Source organism: Parasteatoda tepidariorum (assembly GCF_982258835.1). Classification (NCBI taxonomy): domain Eukaryota; kingdom Metazoa; phylum Arthropoda; class Arachnida; order Araneae; family Theridiidae; genus Parasteatoda; species Parasteatoda tepidariorum. The sequence continues at coordinate 118,571,700 of NC_141757.1, read as the reverse complement.
AGCTAAAAACTAAATAAAGTAATGTGATAAAACTTACGGAAAATATATAATTAATATAAAAATATTTTTACAATATATACGATATTTTTTATCCACATATTATAAATCCACATCAGTGACGTGAATTTTCTTTCTTTTTATTTAATTTGAAGATGAACATTAAGTCTTTGGCTCACAAAAACACGACTTCACTTAAAATACAAAATTAACTTCCCTTTTAAAATTAGTCTTACTTAACTGCTTTAAAATTAGTTTAAAGAACAAAGAGTGCCTTCTAGTTTATTTTTAACTCTCATAAAAATTTTAAAAAATAAATCAAGTGATTATCGCAAATGTCTTTTTTTCTCCCCAATCTTAATTACCTCTTCTTCTTTTCCTCTACTTTGAATGTCAGGGATTAGAAAACACGCATTATTCTATTTTATAATCAGCTTAGAGGAATTTATTTTTCATCCATGATCATGACTTAAATGAGGCCAATTTAAAAGTCGTCCACTGTGTAGAATAATGTCTTTGACTTAGAAAATTTTTCTGATGGCTTTAGTTCAAAATCTTTTTAATATTTCTTTTTTTCCAGGATTTTGCATCGTAATTTTATTTATGACATTGAAATTTTGGAAATAATTTCATAATCAGTTATAGTAAAAAGTTCTGGTTATGTTGGTTGAAAATATAATAATTATTTTTAATAGGTTTCTTTTTTCTTTTTTAAAGTGCTAATAAATAGCCAACTCAGAGTTGGGTTGGCTGTTCAATGTCAGTTATAAAATAAAATAAAAACATAAATACACTAAATCACGGTGGTTCAGGGGATAGAGCTTTTGCCTCCCAATAAGGTGACTTAGATTCGAACCCCAGCAGTGGCTGATTGATACGAATTCAGCTCCCGCCTTGCACCGACCACAGCGGTAACGTAATAAACTCCTGTTTGTGAAAATTGCAACACCATGAAGGAATCGTCATAATTGAATGAAATTTAATACACAGTTGAGTGGTAGTGGTACAAATAAATGATTAAACTTTCAAAGCAAACAAACAATAACAAGAGATCGAAATCAGTATTTTGTGTAACCACCACGCTCCGCAATAAGTGCTGCTACACGACATGGCATGGAGTCAAGCAAACTTTGAATGTCTGTCTGAGGAAGAGAATTCAATACTGTTTGTATGCGTACCCAAAGTTCGTCTGTAGAAGCAACAGGACGAGGATTACGAGCGAGACGCCGACCAACGAAATCCCACACATGTTCAATCGGCGACATATCCGGGGAATACGCCGGCCAAGGCAGAAGTTGTACCTGTCACGATGAAAGGAAGGATTGAACAGTCCTAGCAATATGAGGGCGGGCATTGTACTGTTGAAATACCGCACCTGGCAAAGCTTGAAGGAAGGGAACAGCTTGGGGCAGTAGAACTTCACTGATGTACCGGTTGCTGTTCAGATTACCCACAATTCGTAGCAATTGAGATCGTCCGTGATATGCTATGTCACCGCAGACCATAACCCCGGGTGTTCGTCCACTGTGGCATTCGATAACACACTTCGGAAGATGGCGTTCACTGGCATAGCGTCTGACACGAATGTGGCCATCATGGTACCACAAATTGAAGTGAGATTGGTCAGAAAAACCGACACGCTGCCAATCAGCAAGCCAGTTCCTATGCTGGTTGGCCCATTGCAGCCGCAGGCGGCGAAGGTTTAGCGTGAGGGGGATCCTGTATAAAGGAGTCCTTGCTCGCAGTCCACGCTGCAGCGGACGTCTACGAATTGATAAAGCACACAATGAAACACCTGTAGCTACTGACCACCGTGCTGCCAGTTGTCTAGAGGGAGCCGTACGGTCCGTTAGCGCAACGCCGAATGTGTCTATCATCGCGAGCTGACGCGACATTTCAGGGTCCACTCCCGGATTTCCGAGTTGTCCGACACTCGTCCATCCACTGCTTTCAAACACGCATCACTGTGCTGCTGTTACGCTGCACACGAGCGGCTACTGCACGATAAGATAATCCAGCTTCACGAAGGCCGATGATTCTCCCCCGTTTAAACTCCGTAAGTTGTTGAAATCTCGCTCCCTTTCGTCGAATAGGCATAAGTAATGACTAAGCTAACATTTACCACTAGCAGATAACCACCGATAACCATACTCGCTTGGCTACAGCCGTCTATTTATTCGGATCCATCCGCCGTTCAGAGGGCGCTGCTCAGCATGCGCATGCTCTACGGGTCTGAAATTCTAATCATTTGCATATCATGCTCTACTTTGCAGTTCCTGAAAATTTCAGCACACTCGCGTAAGTCCTTCATGGTGTTGCAATTTTCACAAACATGAGTTTATTTCCTCACTGGTAAACGGATCATGGGTTAGATTGCCCTTTGGCGGGAGGTTTTTGAGGATTTCCTTTCCACGCAATGCAAATGCTGGTGAGTTCCCTCAATGATGGTTAGTTTGTCCCTATAAAGTCAAGGTCAGCAGCTAAAGAGCGGTGCTAAAAGATTTTAGACGAAGAAAGCGCAAATCTTTGATTAGAATTTTAGCTATGTAGGGCCATCGATTATTCTTTTACACTTACTACAATTAAAGAATATATAATAGTAACGGTAATTTAAAAACATAATTTATACCATCGAGTACAAGAACAATTATTTCGAACAATTACGCGAAATATGAAAAAGCTATTTCTATAACATTAAAGTGAAACGATTATTTACAAAAAAATATTATACATTTTTCATACTTATTTAACTACTTTTATTATTACTATTACATTCTAATAAAAAAAAAAAACTACTGGCCCCACCGATGTTTCGCAAAACTTATTCCCATAACGAAAAAGCTACTAAATGGAAAGATATTTGATTTTGCGCAGTTTTAGAGAAATATTTACGGATGTTTAGTGTTTGAAGTTTTCAACTTAGTGTTTGAAGTTTTTAGTTTAGTTTAGTAAAGTACTCTTATGGCTCAAGATAAACACTACGTCTAACTTGGTTTAAATTTTGAATTAGATTTAGAGTAATAAAGTAGTTTCTTCAAGTTGAATTTATGGTAATGACTATTATTAAGACACTTTTTCTGAGAAGCTTTTTTAAAATGTTATTTTAAGTTTTTTTTCTTCCTCTGTATACTTATTTGACGAGTTTAACAATAAATATAAAAGAGTTTATTGCTTTTGACCACTTATGGTACAAACTGGTCAAATTAATTTTCCAAAATAAAAAAATAAAAAAAGCTGAACCTAAGTGTTTAAAGATATAAAACAGCCATACAAGGAAGAAAAAATAAATTGAGATACTTATTTCGTAATTCTGTTTCCGATAATACGGTATGAAATTAATTTTGCAGAATTTCCGAGTTTCTTTATTTATAAGTGTTTTTCCTTCTCTTTATGAAATAATTATTGAAACAACTGATATTTTAAAAATAGAAAATGAAGCACTTAAGGAACTAATAACCTGAACTTATAACTTAAATAAATGAAATACCATATATACTTTTATTTCATGGTTTTGTTGAGTCGTTTTTTTATTGAAGGGGTCGTAATCATCATCTTTACAGCACGTTCTACATTTTCTTTACAGAAGTGGAAATATTATTTTAATAGGAGGTCTTACGTTCCTTTGAAAAAAATATAGTTATGCAAAATAAATAAATAAACACAAATAATTGTTTTATTTTAGCTTACGTAATGTAGAATTAACTTAAAATAAACTGGAATAATTTCTTTCCGCTATTCTTAATTTAATAACAAGTCTAATTAAGATTTTTTTTCAACTTTTTATTTACGTGAAGTAGTGAAGTATATAAAAAACGACTCAAACTTTTTTAAACTATTAAGTAATATTTCACCAAAGAAATTAACATAAAAAAGATAAATGCACAAAAATTGTAAATATATTTTTTAATGTTATAGTAATGCTGCATGAATTGTAGTAGAGCTCTATTATTTTTTGTTACAATTCTTAATATTTATTAATATATATAACATAACATATGTTAAATAAATCATACTTAGCAATCATCCGAATTGCACAACTTCTGAATCGTTTTAAGAAATACTCGTGGTTACATAAGTGAAATTTATGCTTTTAAAGATAAAAAGCATGCATTTATTTTATGTTTTAGTTTCAGGACAGAACTACATCAGGTGCTAGTATTATTCTTTATTATATTTGAATTAAAGCTATGAAATTCTAAGTCTTACCAATAATAAAAAAAGAAAGAAGAATAGTTTTTTTGAAAAGAAAGGTACTAATTATTTTATAATAGAGTTATTATTATAACAAATCTGAACACATTTATAACAATATTTTATGATAAAAATGTAATGTTTAAAAGATTTTATAACTGCCACCGTCTTATGCCTAAATTGAAATTAGCGGAATCAAACCATGGGTAAACTTATATTAAAATTTACATTATATCAACTTCTTATACGCCGCGAAAATATGAGTTGAAAATCTCGCAAAAACTCTCTAAAACTCTAAGAAATGTGATCTTAGGTTGAAATATTTCAGTAATTCTGGCATGTCATTGTTGGAATATTTCTGAAACTTTTTGAGATGTTTTAGTACAAAACAGATATTAGAAAGTTTACGTATTTTAAAAAATGATCTAGACGAGTTGGAATTTTTAATTTGTTTTTGAGCTGGAGATATTTTAATTGATGGTAAATAATAACTTTAAGTACTATAATACTTTTAATACGAATTTTTATGATTTTTTTAGACAATATATATATTTGTCCTTTAAATCATTTAAAAAGAAATCATTTTTTAAAATCTTATTCTCTCAATGCTTAAATTTGGATAATCCAAATTTTACACTACTAAAATTTGGATTTATTTAATACAAAACAATTTTGTAAAACATCGATAATATGAATTGAAAGATTAGTATTTTAAATTTAACAATTTTTAGCGTTTGGGACATTTTCTAGTTGAATTACATATTGAATTACAAGAAAAATATGTTAGGGTACAAAGTTTTCCGTATTCATCCTCTTAATTTATATTCTTTGAATCTTGGTCAACAATAAAGTAACTAATCCCACATATTGGTAGTCGCAAATAATTATTTAAGCGAGGAAGAAAACAAATCTAAAATCGAAATTAAACGAATCATAACTGATGAAGAACATCACGACCAGTTTGATTTCCTAAGGCAACTTGCTGATGTTTTTAATGATCCCCTTTGAAAGTGTTTTTAATTATTACCTTTCTATTTCCGACAACATACAAAAATTTTTTTTATAAAAAAAACAATCTGGAAATAATTGTAACATCAAAGATTTTGCCCCAAGGATTAGTTTTTTTATGCAATAGCCTTAGACAAGAATTTTGGGAAATTATAATTTTTGAAAATAAGTTAGTGTACTGTGTTTTACCTGATCACCCTCTTAATTTATATTTGTTGAATCTTGGTCAATAATAAAGTAAATAAGTACACTTATTGGTATTTGCAAATAATTATTTAAGCGAGGAAAAAAAATCTAAAATTGAACTGTAACGAATCATAGCTGAGGAAGGGTGAATGAAGAACATTACAGCCAGTTTAATTATCTAATGAAACTTGATGATGTTTTTAATCTTAACCCTTGAAAGTTTTTTTAATTGTTACCTCTCAGCTTCCGACAACATACATAAAACATTTTTATAAAAAAAATAATTTCGAAATAATTGTAACAAATAAAGATTTTGTCCAAAGGATTGGGTTTTTCTTTATGCATTAGAATAAAGAAAAAAATTTGGCAACTTTTTTCATAAATAAAAAACAGGTATAAATTTACTCAACTGAAATTTTTTTTAATTTAATTTATATTTTGCGCAGTAACTTTCACATCACTTTTTTCAATAATTTTTTAGATAACTTTTTAATGTATTGGCTTTAATATATAATAACTCTTGTAAAAAATCTAGAGTACTTTGCAACGGTTCCATGAAGGTCAAAAACACTTCTTTCAAGCTTTTTTTCTTCTTTCTTTTTTTTTTAAGAAAAGAGACTATGGCTATCGTTTTGATAAATGAAAAAATACCATTGCATACTCTTTCTAGGAGCGCTTACCTTGCCCCAAAGTGTTGTACTCCAATATCGATCAGCACACGTGACGTCACGAACATCATATTGACTATTTTCAACGCTTGTGCAGAGCGCTTCGGACCACGTCCTTTAACTTCCATTCTCCAAAAGGAGTTTACATGGAAAGAGTTCCAAGATAACACAAATTCTATGAGTTATTACGATATCGTCAATAAAGTGGTGCCAGACGATACTTTAAAAGCAACTTCCATGAATCTTTCTGACTGATCATTTTTCCTAATGAGTTTGGTAACCAATTTTTACAAAGTCGTTTGCTTTATGACTTGAAATAAAATGGATGAGAGTGTGAAGTGAAAGTTTTGATTTATATATTTTTTTCCCTTTTTTCTTCTTCAAAACTCTGTGATCGTCCCGAAGAAAATACGATTGTTATTCGTTAAATAAGTTTTAGTTGCGCAGAATTTCTCAAGGGACGATTATTATTGAATATGGCTGACGAATACAGGTAATTATTTCACAAGTTGTAATTTAATTTTGCAAAATACTAATTTTTCAGAATAATAACTTTTTAACTGTTACTGCAAATTACGGTTTCGCTTGTTTTAGGTGTGTAGAAGTTTATTAACAATATAGTTACGAATAAAATTAGAGAGCGACTTAAATCAAAACATTTACTAATACTGTTGTATATAAATTGTTGTATATAATAAAAGCATCAAATTTCTGAGTTAAAATTTTTTTTTTAAAACAAATAGAATTCGTTATTCATAAAAAAACGTTTTCAAAGTTAAGTGTTTAAATGTTTTGTTCCTCAAAAATGTATTTCTCATAAATTTAATGATATATGATACAAATTACATATAATGAAATATTTAATGGTCTTCGTAATTTGATATCTTGATATTTATCGACTTAACATATTTAAGTGATATTCAAATTATTTTGAAAATGTTTATGTTAAATATTTAGTTTCGTTAAAAATAATTGATCTAAATATTTTTGATAAATGTTCGCAAATTTATAAGTTTAAAAATTAAATAATGCATAGTTGTTGTTTCGAAAGCTTATATGGATCATCAACTTCATCCTAAAAGTTTCTTATAATCAACGAATTAAATATTGAAATATATATTTCCATAATAAGGTCTTTAGATGAAAATGCAGTACTCTTTTACTAAACTTTTTACAGTAGAAAAAAATTTCTTATAAAAAGAGAAACTCTTATTTATCTTTAAAAATAAGTATTTTTAAAGCATAATCGGTTTGTGAATCAAAATAAAATAATGTTAACATATGTGCAACTTCGAAACGTTAAATTTAAATTTGCAATTTTAGTTTTACTTAAAAATTGTTTCATTAATTGTATTTTGCAAATCATTCTGCATAAATGTCTCCATAATAAGTTCATAAAAAAATTACAAACCCTATCACAAAAAAGGACAATCTACAGGTAAGAGAGTTAAACAGTCAAAATTTTTAGTCATTTGAAGAGATTATCATGTCATTTGACTTCTGAAGAAAATATATACATGTAACTTATGTTCAGTAAATACAATGATAATCCATATTGAATGTATAACAATGTACGAAACATTTTATGACATAAGGAAGTAAATATCAAAAATAGACAATTGTAGGAGGGGTAGTCAACTGTTCTTTCCTTACCGCCCACTTCTATATCCTGGTAGGTAGTAAAGGTTTATTACCGTCCACCCTATTCCGCAGCAAATTAATTTATTACATCTGCAAAGTAACCATAATTTTTGGTACATGTAGAATATGCAGAAACATATAGTTAAATGTGTCCTTTTATTTACATTTTGATTTCTGAGAAAATTCATCTGTTCGTCGATGTTGCATTGGCCAAAACTCCTACTGTCCACCATTAAACCTTGAAATTGAGATGGCGAGTTATTGTTGAGTGTGTAGGATTCGCTTCCAGAAAAATTAGTTTTAAATTGATCTATATCGGTTTTTTAAACCATAATACCGAACTGTGAAATTAGTTACAACATGGAAAGGTGCTAAATTCAACCGGTTTACCGTTCAAATTGAACCATAGTATCTTGTGTACACTAAAAAAAATTCTGGATCAAATTAAGTTAAAAAATTACCGGCACTCGGGGTGACAATACTTTTTATCGTAAAAGTTAAAGGAGCTAGAAATCAGAAAGGTCGTAATTTTTATACAGATATATTTACTGTAATATCACTGTAATTTAAGAAATAGTACTGTTAAAATTGTGGTACAAAATGCTACGTTAAAATGAATTTACGGATGCTGCACTCAAAGTGCCAGTACTTCTTAATGTAATTTAATCACGATTTCTTCTTTGTTCTCTAATTTTGTTCAACTTAAAGCCATATTAAGTTTGCAGAAAATGTGAGTGCTATTACGGTTCAATGCATTTCAAAATTTTCAACAGTGTACAGGTATCACTATATAGTTTAATACAAAACAGCCTTCCGAAACATGAAAGTTTTATAATAGATATTTAGGGGAGAGTGGGGAGAGACGGTGACCTTTATTGTGTGGAAATTAGTTCTGTTTTCTAGCGGATAAACTCTGAATGACACTTTACTAGTCAATAAGAACCTACCCTATTGGCTTGTTGATTAATTCACGGAGTCTGTATATGTTTTTTGAAAAATCTTTTGTTTTTAAACTATTCTTATTCATTGATGATTAGACTTATGAAAATTATCTTTAGTTCAGCTTATTATATGTTTTACTAAAGATTCCTACCCTAGCAAACAATAAGAATTTAGTCCAATATTAGAACTGTAGGGGAGAGTGGGGTCAATTGTAACATTTTTTTTATTAACTATTTTTAACTAACAAAAAATCCAATATATTATTAGTATTAATTGACAGACGAGTAAAGTAAACTATCCTCTACTAGAAAAAAAAAATAAATACCTTATTTTAAATGTTATTATATTAGTTATTAACAATTTTTGACAGTCGTGCATTTGTTACAATTGTCCCCACTTACGGGGTCAATTGTAACAGTTCATAAATTCAACTAAAACATAGTTAATTATCTATATTATCATAGTTGTGATATATTTTTTTTATTGATCAAAACAGTAGTGATATCTTAGGAGTAAAAATAATAATGAGCAGAGACCTAAAGGGTTAAACTTTTAACTTTAAGGGGTTAAAAATTTTAATTTATGCTGTGAAAGGTGACAAATAAAATAATGTACATGCAACATAATATAAATGATATAGGAAACTATTGGTGGTTCTTAAAGAGTTAAGTAATGGTTTGTAAACATAAGAAATGGGACCTAAGGGGTTAAACAATTGCAATTGAAATTATTAATTTTATTTTCAGCTGTTACAATCGTCCCTTTACTTATTGTTACAATCGTCCCCAAGACGCCATTTCAGCTTCATTTGTTAAAAACAATGCTTGTTAATTAACAAAACTAATCTTCTTTTTTTTGGAAATGTTAATTAAGGTGTCCACTTACATATTCGGTTAATAATTTTTATTTGCTTAAACAAAATTACTTTGTTACAATGTAATATTCTAATACCAAAAGAAGTACTTGCGTAGCGTGAAAATATTTTTTGTGGTGTAACTCTTTCAAAAGTACGTAAAAATGGTTGCCAGCAGGGGTGTACATGTAGATTTATTTAATACACATTCTGTGCCACCTAGGAACCAAATCTAGAACCCGACACTCGAAATTTTTGCTCTGCCACAATCGTACCCTGTTACAATTGACCCCACTCTCCCCTACTGTTCTGTTTCGTTAAACTCTGTTCTTGGGGTATGCTGGGTAGCAGAGGAAAAAGACAGCTACATCCAAGGCTTAGCAAAGGTTTTATGGGCCCCAGGACAAAATTTATTGCCAGCCACAACTTCAGAACACAAAAAGCCTTACTTTTATATTAAGCAGAATTTTTAAACTCTATGCAAAATCGTAATTGTTATATATCGATATAAAGAAATTCTCAGCTATTTTCTTTTAAGAAAATTAATAAATAAGCACTATATTTTTTATCAGGAATTTTGGTCGGGTCCTCAGCAGTCCCGGCCCTTGGACAATTGTCACTCTCGCTCCCCTCCTTGAGTTCTACATTACACGTAAATTGCACGCATTATTTTCTTAAACTGTCATATAAAATAGATGTGTTTGCTACTTATTCACTGAAATTAATGTATTTCTACTAATTCACTGCTACTTATGTATTTCTAAGTATTTTCTGTTACTTATTTGCTGAAACTTTGTATTTCTAAATTTCCTATAGAGTTGCACCCAGTTTTATCGCACTTGGTAAGACCGGGTTATTTGACTTTCCCTAGAAAAATATTATTTAAAAAGAAAATAATACAACAATGACTTTTCTGGAATAATATACTATACGAAACTGAGCAATGAATGTCTTGTTTAAATTTGACAGTTTCTAGATCGAACAGTTTAGCTCCAACGAGCCTTCGAATCTTAGCTACCCAGTCTTACTACAACCTCCCCAACGTAATGCGTGGTGATTTGATGACGTGAAGTTTATTACCTCTGGTCATGGTGTTTAATTAAAATTAATATCTGGTTCTGCATCTTTACCTAATTTAAAACAGAAATTGACAAAGTAACGAGGATTGATTCATTAGATTGTAAGGAAAGAATGGATAAAATGCATTATTTTTTATTTAATTCAAAAAATTTCTGTCATTTCTGTTATGAAATTTGGCATTACTTGTTATTAAGGAAAAAGAGAGAGAGAGAAAAATAATAAAGTAGAGAGCTTACAGTAATTTGTGTTCATTTCATTCAGTTTAAAAATTTGGGAATTTTCCTGGGGGGGGGATTTGAAAAAACAGGACAAAGTAGCATTTAGTTTATTTGCCATTGAAGATGTTTAGGACTTTCTGAAAATAAGGTTGTCTGATAAGTTAGAGAAGTAAAGTGATTTAACGATTTTATGCAGAAAACTCCTATTGTATAGGCACGGATTACGTTATAATAGATACTTACAGAGGGGTATTAATATAGATATCTAATTAGGCTTTAGAGCTTGTTTAAAATGAGCTAGGTTAGGGTTTTATCTCAAAAACCAACATTCTGACAAAGAAACATAGCATTTTGTTATAAGCATCATAACATCATTAATAACGATATCATTAGGCTCAGGAGTTTCTGTAGATGATATGGTTTGATATTATATCTATAAAAACAGATGTATGGATAGCCCCTATAAAATGTTACATTGATGTGGCGACACTGAGAAGGCTCTGTGGGAACAACAAAAAGAGCTTTGGTGATGATTTTGTTAAAATTAACTATAAAATATGTCGAAATAACATAATAAAATATACAATGTATAGATTAACAATGAAATAAAATTTATTTTCAGTTTTGTATTTTCTGCTAGAGGTGTGGTATTAAGAAGTATAATTTTGAAACATGAATTACCGGCAAACCGTTACCATATGAAGGGAAATGCTACTAAATGAATGCTTTAAATACTGTACATTTTGGTTTTATTAACCAGAAATAAGCTGTTTTTTTTTTTAAAAATTTTTAAAACTAGAATTGTCCTTACCGTATAGTACATTAATTTCACGAGAAATTTTTTCTCTCTATGTTTAAGAACTCGGCAACAGCGAAATAGAAAGGTATACTTCTTTCTTCAAAGGGTTTTACCAAATCAATTCTCATACATCACCTAAAATGTTTCTTATAATATTATCGCAAATATTATTATCCTTTTGTGAAAACTGGTTCTCTTCTTAAGACTGGCAAGCTTAAAAATAACGAATCTTTGAACTCATCACCTTGAATTTCTCCTTTGGGTTTCTACACATTTGGATTACAAATCATATTTTTTCAAACTGTAGTAATGACATTTCATCTTAAGGTAAGTCAAAAAAAAGTAATGTCATATTTTTGTCATCATGAATAGCAACAGTTAAAAAAAACCTAGCAGGTTCTAATAATTTTTATTAAAATAAGTCTTGGTGCCAATCACACTTATTCCAATTTATGGTAACTCATAAGTTAAAAAAAATTAATTAAAAACTGGACGTTATGGTTGCAACACAATATGTTATGTTCGTAACACCCAATTTTAAATTTTTTGTAGTAATTTTAAATATCAAAAATTTTTTAAAAGTTAAAGCGAGTATAAATGACAACAAGATTTGTTTTTATAAAAATTATTAAAACTACTCTATTTTTTTCAAACTGAGTTTAAAGTCTTTCATGTTTTTAAAATCTGCAAAGGCAACATTTATAAACAGTAAAATTGCTTCACAAATAAAATTTTACTTGCTAATAGTCATTAACTATTTTAACATACTTTCTTTAATTTTCAAATGAAAATATAATTTTCTAAAGGAATTTTCTTTCTTCGGTACGCATGTATAAAAGAGCTTAATAAACGCTTTTTCAATTTCGAAACCCAAGGGCACACATGAAAATTAACGAGACTGAGCGTACGAAGAAGTATTGTATCTCATAAGGCTGTTGAAAAGTAGATATAAAACTGCTTGTAGAAAAAAAAAACATTGTTTCCACATCATTTTTAACTAGATATTTTCTAAAAATATTTTTCTGGCTGAAAGATGAGACAACAGACAAATGTCATGAAATGACATGTTAACGGCCGGGGGGACATTAATGGAGAAACGCTTGCATCATAAAGAATTTTGATCTTAGGTTTTGATTCTTCATTAATTTTGTTTAAACACATATTGATGCCATTCATTTAATAATTGTGTTTTCTGTATTGCGAAATAATAATCAATAGCTGAAGAATGCAAGTGTAAAGAAAAATGAATAGTAGTAACAAAGTGAGATGATTACTAAAGTTAAAACCAGTGGACGGAAAAACTATATTATTTTTGTAGTTTACAACAATTGTAACTATTTTGATACAAATGTAGTTAACTACTTTCGTTAAAAGTAGTGACTACAAACTACTTTGAAATTGCAGTAACTACTTCACTATTTTGAGGAGACGAACTTTGCTGGAGAACTTAGTTTATACCTATGTCCAAAATAGTTTTGAATGAGAAATAAGCTTACATTGAATATAAGGCAATAATTAAAAAATATTTATTATGTTTATATGAGCCAGTTTGTTATCCCAAAATATTTTTTTTCGAATGTTTCATTTAATCTTTAGTGCCTTTCTAGACAGCAAATATTTAATTTAAGAAATGCTAGGAAATTATCAAATACTTGCCATTTTTCTAAGTGCCTAATGATTTTTTATTTCCTTTAAGAAACTAAGTTCATCGAAAATTTGTTTCCTTCCTTTGAAATAACATAAATGTTACACGAGTGTACATTCGCATGTGACTAAAGTTATAAATTATCTATTGTTTGTAATAACTAGTTTAAATATAAGTTATATTTGATTCTGAATGCTTCATTCTTGTTTAACACTCAGCCACAGGTTCATTTTCATTGCATCCATTGATTAAACCGCGAAGAGTAGTATCCAATAAATTTGAAACATTAGTTGCGTTAGAGTCGTGTTTCTATACTAAACAACATTTAAAGTAGTTTGCCAAGAATTGATACAAACTTCCTTTTTTTTTTTTTGTATCGCACTCTTCACTATGCTACCTTTTTTTTTTTTTTTTTTTTTAAAAAAATTGCAGTCTACACTACAAACTGCGAAAAAAAGTAGCGATTACAGTAGTTTCAAAGTTTTCAGTGCACTATTTCCGATCACTAATTAAAACTAAAAGGAAGATATTTCTTTTTAACTTTATATGAATACTATGAAGTACTTTTTAACAACCGTAATGTTAGACAAATTACAATGATTTTAAAAATGTTAAAATGAAATAAATAATGTTTTGAAATACAAATGAGATATTTCCTTATTTAAAAATAAATGAAATTAGAAAATAAAGTAACGTACGTTTTAAAAATCTAACTTTAATGAAAAGGAAATTTTTTCCGTTTTCATCAAATCATTATTAAAAATTTTACTTTGATAAAAGGAAATTTTTAACCTTTTCGTAGAATTTTTCCCACTCACTTGAAATAATAAAATTTTTTAATGTGAAATTAACATTAATAAGTTTTTTTTAATTATTACTCTAATAAGTTATCTAATAAAGAAATTTCAATTAGTAAACGCACATGCTTATTATTATAGCATGTTATACACATAGTTAGAAATTTTGGAGAGTGTTGAACCGCAATTTTGTTTAAACTGGCTAACATGTCACTTAGTTGAACCATAATGTCAAAATTACTGATCTACCTATTTTATGTATTTTGATTTGACTGCCTTATTTCTATTGGCTGATTTAGTTTTTAATTTTATTCACTTCACACATTGAGTATGGTCAAACATACCGAAATGGTTTAAAATTCCTCGTGTTTCTTACTCTATGGAACACCAAACAGCTCGGTTATTTTTACCGAAGTGCTTTGGTTATGATTTTAGTAAAATTAACAATAAAATATAGTTTTATAAAACGTGATAAAATTTAGAAAATGTGATAAAATTTTGCAATTTTATCATAATACCTTAGAGCAGTGCATTAAATTTACATATCAGTTTTGTACTTTTTATAAGTATATTTTGTATTTACTATAGTTTTTATAACTATATTTTGTATTATAACTATATTATTGTATTTTTATAACTATATTTTGTATTATAATTATATTATTGCATTTTTATAACGGTATTAAGAACTATAATTTTGAGTACCAGAATTTCCGATAAACCATTACCAAACGAACGGAAAAATTACCAATTAAATGGTTTTAAATACCGTAGATTTTCGTTTCATTAATCGGAATTATGTTTTTTTTTTTTACCAGAAATGTCATTGCCATACAGTACGATAATTTTACCAGAATTTTTCTTCTCCGTTTTAATCGCTAATTTTTGGTGTTTTGCAAAGAAAATAGCGTCAAAGTAGCGTCGTAACTTAGTATTTTATATGCAATCTTAGCTATTAAAATATTATGATTTCTGAATATAACTTTGTTTTAATTATATTGCCGTAGTTCTTAAATTTGATCACATGATATTATGGTTTAACTTAAAAGAAAATATGGTACAATTTAAGATTCGATTGTGGTTCAAATTATTGATATTATGGTTCAACGTCGGACCAATTTTTTCAGAGAAAGTAAAACAGTAATTAATCAAAGCACATATGTTTTTTCTGCGTAGATTCAAATAGTACCACAGATTAAGCGTTATTTTAAAACCTGCAACACATTTTTATACTGTTTTGTGACGTGAAGTGATATAAACTCGCTTTGTTAAAAACAAATTCCTACAATTTTAAAAAGAAACAAAGTATTTCTGCTGTAAATATTTTGCTACGAACTTTTTTGTATTTCGAAAGACTATGTTACAAACCGTACAAATAGCGTAAATAAATCTCTGTAAAGTAGCGAGTGAGAATAACAGAAAAACAAATATTATTAGTTGGAAAAGTAAATTATTGTTCTCTGTAAGTTAATTATTTTATAACTGTAATACAGTTTATACAAATATGTCTGTTTAAAGTACTGTTATGTTTTTTTTAAACAATTTTGTTTAAGTTATCATTAACAGTTTAATTTTTATTATTGTTTTACTGAATTATCAAAATTAAAAATATATTTATAACTAAATTATAAAAGTACAACATTATTATGAAATAACCAATGTAAAAATAATGTCAAAAGTAGTCATTCTTTGTCTCCGTACATAAAATTAAATGATGTTGTACACAGGTCTGTAATGATCTTTATTAATATATATTTCAATGTATATTAATAAATATAAAATTAATTATCTCATATTATCCATCTCTATTCTTCTCAATTAATCTGTATTTTTTTGTAAACCAAATCATTGATAACAATATCCTCATCATAGAAAGTGGGGCTTTTTATTGATGGATATTAAACTCAGAATTTTTTTTATAACTTAATTTGAAGACATGTTTTTGAATAATCCAAGAAACTGAGCCTAAAAGTTTAAAAGAGTTTTAGCCCAACATTTTTCAAATAAAAAAATCGAAAATCTGTAATTGTGTGAAAATTGAAATAAATGACTTATGATCGATGGAATCGAATGTTATCTTTAGCAAAGGGGGGAGCCTGGGCCCAAATGTCTCCCGCTAGCTACGACACTGAATTGCAAAAAGCCATCACATAAGCCATAAATGGAAAACTTCATGTCACTTCGTAAAATTAAGTCTTACTTCGTTTAAAATTTACTTGCTCAATAACAAACTCAGAATTTTTCTCGTTTCTCAATATTTAGAATATCTCTATTAAATGTTTACATACAAATGTTGCTTGGCTTTAAGCCAATAAACTATTCGAAAGCAGCTGACTCAGATTCAGCTGTTCACGGAGCCACTACCTGAATAATTTAAACAAAATGATGAGCTAAAAAAGAATGATTAGTCACGCATTATGGTGAATAAAAGAAATATTTCTGTTTAAAATTCATGAACAAAAAAACTAATGATAATACTTAGGAGCTATGAGTACCATTCCTTAACACAAATTATAGGACACCAGCTTCATCAATGAGCTAGAAGTTTTTATTCTAAATAAAACTAAAAATATTAAGGTTGTCAAAATATAATTGTCTTCTTAAGGTTCGTGTATTCTCATTGGACAAAAGTATCACATGATAGATTGATAAATAAGAAAGAAGGTTCAGATATTTTTTGGCTGACATTAGCATAAATTTAATGAAAGTTATTATGATATTTGCCTGCAATTCATCTCTTATTTAAAGTTACTAACTTGTAAAATTTATTTATCATTGTTGCTTATTATTATTATTATTATTCAAAAATACTTTTCAATATTATTTACAGCTCTGTGTTTTATTTAAGCACAGTCTAATTTAATATTTCTGCTATTGTTATTCGTGTATTAATTTATTAAGCAAAATTAAACTTACAAAATATAATATTTTCGGCTAGTAAAAAATTGCAACTGACTATAACACATTCTTTTGGAGCGAAAGACTTAATTACTGAAAAAAATATTAAAAATTATGCATATGTTGCATGGTTTAAATAATATAAATATTGTGGTAATTTTATTTGAGCTTTCTAGTTTTAATATCTTCTCTTCAATAAATTTCACTTAAATAGTTTTATAAATTCTTATTCAGAAAATGAAAAAAATTACTTTTGATAAAGGTTCATTTTTCTCATCAAATTTGAATGCTAACTTTTGCTTGTGATGTAATCTTTCGGTTAAGGTCATAATTATCAATAAAAAATAATGATACAATATTCTCCTTTCCTATAAGTGTCAGAATGAGTTAACAATGTAAAATTAAAATGATAAGAGAACATTATTTACAATTTTAAATTGAAAATATTGAAAATTACCTAATGTTAAAAATAATTTTTCATATAAATTATTATACAATTGTTATAGAGATAGTTTCAACAAATGCGATACACGTAATAACAAACAGTTATAGCGAATGCGATATATGTAGTAACAAACAATTTTAACAAATTTGATTATAGTAGAAACAGTTACAATTAACGCGTTGCAACAAATGGGATGTAGTTGTACCAAATGAGAAACAGTTGAGACAAACAATTTTAACAAATACGATAGAGTTATGATAAATGTGAAAAAGTTAAAACGAAGGCGATACCATAAAAACAAATACAATTAAAACAAATTGTTACATACTTGTCACCTTTAAAAAAAAAAAAAACAAGGTGACACAACTCCTTATAAAATTACAATTTTTTACTCAATATTCGTGTAATTTAATCTACAATTAAAAAAAAACTGTAAACTATCTAAATACAATAGGTTAGCAAAAATTTCGCACAGACTTCGTTTCTCAACTCCAACTTAAAAAAACATTCATTAAATCATGTAATTACGTTCAACTCCTAAAAGCCTGAAGATATATATATATATATATATATATATATATATATATATATATATATATATATATATATATATATATATATATATATATATATATATATATATATATATATATATATATATATATATATATATATATATATATATATATATATATATATATATATATATATATATATATATATATATATATATTTTATAAGAAATTTTATAAAAAGAATCTGTAAGGCATTGTTCTATTTATAGCTATCAAAAAGTGGGAATAAATTAATTATTGAAATTGTTTTAGTAGCTTAATTAATTAATATATAATATTCAATAGTAGTACCATAAAACAGGTTTTATAATTCACTGGAATATTGGTTCATTAAATTGGTTGACGCTGTAAGAAATCAGTGACAAATGCTGTTAATATTTGCGTGCCAGTTAGTTAGCTATTTAGCTAGCTTAATTAATTGTGCAAATCGTAAATAAAAAAAAAAACGTTTATAAAAAACGTAACAAGCAGCGATTGCTATCATACATATTATCGAGCGTGGAATTATTTTATCAGTGCCATGGAAAAGACAAAGTCACGGAGAAGAATAGATAACATGAAATTATTTAAGCAGTGCCACGGAGAAGAACACATAGCATGGAAATATATAAGAAGTTTGGAAAACCAAAAATTACATAGAATTATCTAAACAGAGTCACGGAGAAGGATGTGTAACATGAAATTATTTTAACAGGTAGCATGGAATATTCTCAACTGTGTCACAGAGGAAAAATCAATAACATGGAATGATTCAGGGAGAAGAACATATAACATGGAATCATCTTTTAAAAACAGTGTCATAAATGAGATGTAAATCATATCATTGCATCCGTTCATTATTGTTTTCTTTATAAAGTTATTGCCTGTATATGATATGATGCAGATCGCATTCAATGTAATGATAATCAATAACACAGACAAGATACATATCACTATCAGTTTATCTGTCACTGTACAAAAGTTATTTTAGGCTATAGTTTCGGTTAATGAATATTTAATATCATTACTTCCTCTATGCCAGCAAATTTTGACATCTGGTATGAAATTGTGGTAAATATTGAATAGAAATTGTTTTCATCAACCCTGTTATTAATACTTACTAATTGTCAACATTTGAAAAAGTGAAAAATAAGGATAGCACATCTACTTAATTCAATGTGCCAATGTTCAAATGCCGCCAGTGCATTCTGAATGTCGACATTTTACACTTTCAAGTAAGGTTTAACGAATGTTTTGGAGACTGACGTTCTCCGAAGAATGTCGACAGTTTCTGTCTTCCACAGAAACAAATCTAACAATCATATTTTTAGGAGCGATAAATATAACATTTGTGCATGTTTGGACTATGCATATAGCTACACTGAAACACTATAAACTATACGGGCATATTTTTTTCAACAGTAATATATTAAAGAGCGGTAAATATAATATAATAAATACTTTGTTAATATTTGGGCAATACATATAGATACATTAAAACACTATAAACTAGGAAATTGTATGTTGTTATGGCACTATGGACATATTTTAATATTATAGGCTTTCCACAGTAATATATCTACTATTACAGAATCGATAAATATAACAAAATAAATACTTTGTTAATATTTGGGCTATACATATAGCTACTTTGAAACATTATGAACTAACAAATGGCATAGTGTGAAGGCACTATGGGCATATTGTCTTCCTCAGTGATTTATCTACACGGTTAAAAATTCCGGTATGAAGTACCAGCATTATCCGTAAAATACTAAACGTAATTTTTACAATAATATTTATTGAATTAGACTAATTTAGTGATTTTACTGTAATTAATAATACAAAAACTGTCAACGTATCAGATGTTTTGTCCCGTAACATGTCCCGGTATAAATGGATTTTACGGTAAAAAATACCGGCACCCTGAGGGCCTGCACTTTTTACCGTAATTTTTTGCAGTGTTCAGGGCCGGATTAACCTATAGGCACACTAGGCACGTGCCTAGGGCCGACGAAATTCAGGGGCCTACGAAAAACTTGGGAGAAAAAAATTTGTTGACAAGAATAATTTAGCTTTAAAAACAACAAGTGTATTTTGCACAAAATTATGAAGATACAAATAAAAATATAATATTTTTCGGTAATAAATTTTTTTGCGGAATCTTATGATCTAATATATTACTTTTTTGCGATTTTTGGATTCAGATATTGCAGATAAAGTTCGATAAACAAATTTGTAAACTAAAATCCATATTAATAAAAATGTTAAAAAAATATATGCAAGAAAATTTTAGCACATATTTTGAAAAGAGGGGAGGAGTGCGGGAAGGAGGGGAGGGCCCAAAAACGGCTATGCCTAGGGCCTACGAAAGGTATAATCTGGCTCTGACAGTGTTCTATTGTATTAAAAAGCTGTACATTTAACGAAGATTATATAATAGGAAGCAAAAATTTAAATGTAAAAAAAATAAAACTTTTTTAATATTTGGGCTATAAATACATTTACATAAGCAAACTATATGGTCATATTAAGGGAAATGATACGGAAAAAAATATCACATGGGATAGCACAAAGTGTATTTTCCACAAAACATTCCTTAGGCGTATAACGAAAATAAACTTATAATTCCCACAGTGAAAATAAGTCGCACTTACCTGCTGACTTCATGCAGCTTCATGAGAGATTTCGATTTGAACATGGGCATTGTTCTTCTTTTGAGCCTAGAAGAAAACAAACACAATAAGAATAAAAGTCATTTCATCTTGTAGAAAAATCGTTTCCGTGAAAACCATATTAAATGTTCGTGTACCCCATAATGAAGTTTTCTCATGTTCTGATCTATCAATGCTTTTTCCAGAAGGAACTTCAGAACAGCAACTGTTCAAATATAAGTTAAATCTCGTCTCTTTATTTCGATCTCTACGTGACTGTTATAGACAGAAATATAGCCATTTTTGGCTGAATGCTGCATTTTATAGTAGTTGTAATAGCAAATTATTAATACTGTTCTGTTTCTCTGTGGAATGAAATCGAAGAAGTTTCCACGCTGCTAAAAATTATGATTTGCTGGCATAAATAAATGTTTTTTTCTTTTCTGTGAAAGAAACCAATGAAATAAAATAAAATATGTAGTGCTTTTACTACCCAGTAAAAAGTAAACATAATATTGTAATTATGATTAATAACTACTGCTTTAGTTTCTGAATACAGTTTAAAATTAAATATACCATTGATTGAAACAAAACTCATTTTGCATGATTTTAGTGATTTCTGTATCAAACTACTATATAAAGTACCGGAACTTTGGGTGCATCATCAGTAAAATCCGTTTTTACTGTAATTTCGACAGCAATATTGATTTAATTAGAGTAATTCTGTAATTTTACAGTAATTAATGTAAAACTTACGGTATATCATTATATTTTTTACTCCATAACATGTTCCTTTTGAAATGGAATTTACAGTTATAAGTATCAGCACTATAAATACCGGTACTTTTTACAGCAGTTTGATTCGGAAATTTTTACAGTGTAGTTAAAATATTCAACTTTCATATTGGGTTAGAGATCACAGAAATGTACAACTCAGTTATGTACTATCATTAGTGAAGTATGTATATTTAGTTCTTAGTTAAGTATGGAGTTTAAAGATACGAATGAAACTTATGATGCCTAAATTAATATCGATATATAAACATAATAGCAAAAATAAAAAGCTCAAGATTCATACTAAGACGCAGATAATCAAACGTACAAACAGTTAAGCAATCATTATTTATGAATTTAAGAAAAAGGAAAAAAGAAACTTAAGGTATCTAAAGTTTTAGATGAATATATAATAAGGAAAATCAGACACTCTAGTTTTTATATTGCGTTGCAGTTTTATGTTTTTTTTTTTTAAAGTTATTTAAAAAATTATGAATATATATTTTTATATTTCAAATTTGATTTGAAAAAAAAAATCAATCAAATATAGAGATTAAAGTAAAGATAAAAGTTTATGCATAAAGACACGAAATCTATGCATTCTGGTTACGTATACCACAAACGAGTAAGATGTTATAAAATAATTCCATTATCAATTGTAGGATATAATTATTAAAAAATAACTTTTAATATAAATAACATTTCTGTAAAAATTTCAATGTCCCTTTTCTATAGGATATTTTGCCGTACTCATTAAAGTGTCATTAATCAAGTATGATTCAAAAATTTCATTTACTTATGCGTATTTAGTGGATCAAAAAGATTTTTTCTTGTCGATAGCATTCTAAAAAGAACTGCCCCAAAACATATAAATTTCATCCTATAATGTGAATAAAACGCGTCATTTAGAAAAAAAAATATTCTGACTTGATTTAAATGGGGAAATGCATTTTTTATTTAATTGTACAGAAAAAAGAAAGCTACACTATGTAAGTGAACTGAATAACAAAAATAATGATTTGACAATGCATTTGTGCAAAGTGATTTGTTGTGAAATAAAAACGTAATTAAACTGTATTTTAAACAAGAAAGGTTTTTTTAAAAATTAAATTTGCGAAACAAATTTATTTTATTTTATTTAAATTAATGTTTGATAAAAAATAAATATGCAGTAAGCTTATTTAAGCTGAAGAGATGGTGTAAAAAGTTCTTCAAACAAATCAATACATTCCGCCCAATTTCATGTTGTAATGATGTTGCCAATTTTATGCTTATCATGAATGTGCAAGATGTCCGAAAAGTCCATTTAAGGGCTCGACCCCTTACTTGATGAGCTGTCTTAACCCCCTTGTCCGAAGCTGCCTGACTCTGAGAGAGTATTGCCACATTTGGAGTAATTAGTTCATTTTTTTCAAAATATGGAACGTGTCTATTTTTACTTATTTACTTTTTTTGATCTTATATGTATTTTTCGACGTATTGCTATCTTACAAATTATTCCAATCCTATTTTAATTTTACGACTAAGGCGCCATCTCCGAACCAATTTGAAACACCTATACATAAATCAATTTGAGGCATGTGCAATATAATGCTCAGAAATATGCATTTATATGAAATAAAAATGAAGGTTTCTTTTAAAGAATTTGAAGCAGCTGCCTTCTCCCCACCTTGAGAGCGTTTCATTTCTTATGGGCTCTTTGTATTAATTCTTCTTAGTTTAAAATGGAGTCTAACCTTACTTCCTTTTGTTCATTGTTGTTTATTGTTGTTTGCAATGATAAGCAATAAGAAACAAAATTAAGTTGTGGTTTATGCTTATTACTGCTATATTTATTTCAGATTTAAGAAACTGGAATTTATTATTTTACTGGAGGTACTTGAACAGATTTTTTTTAAATATTATTTCATTTTATAACCGTCATTGCGCAGCCGTCCCAATTTTGAGTTTGCGAATACCAATATTCAACTTCGTAGTCCTGTAATTTTGATCCCAATCCAAAACACAAGGGTACTCCTGGATCAAGTATTAACTAGCCTTCGTGGAGGACTTTTGGATGAAACTAACACGCATTTGTTTTACATGGAGTAGAAAACCACAAAAACTTTCCATGATTAGCCAAATGACAAGGGGATTCTAATCCATGATCCGTCAACCACTTAGGATATTTGATCGCTCTATCACATGAGCCATCACGGCCATGTTAAAGTAGATTAAAAAAAAATTTTCAGAAGAGAAGAAGTATAACGAGTTCAAAAGCCCGTGTCCCGAGTTCAAAAGCCCGTGTATTTTTTACCATAAAATCTATTTTTAACGGAACATGCTTATAAACAAAAAATCTGATGAACCTTAAATTCTACAGTAATAAATACAAAAAAAATCACTGAATCACTCGAATTAAATAAATATTACTGTAAAAATTACAGTACAATATTTTACGTTAAAATGAGTTTTACGGATGATGCTCCCAAAGTGCCGGGACTTTGTACCGGAATTTGATTTGGAATTTTTTGCAGTCTAGATATTTTCAAACTCCTACCTACCATGTAAAAAAATCTATTTATGAGAGTTTAAAATATGAATTACGCCTAAGAAATATTTTGATGCAACAACTATTGTGCATGCGAATTATGCAAGAAGTAATTATAAGCAAGACAATTGTTCTCGAATTTCTCCTCTGAAAAAACATGGGCAATGAAAACTTGGCTTATAATTGTTTTGTAATAAGGCCTTCAAATGTGACAGATGAATAATACTTAAAATATCTCAATTGGTTTATTCACCTCTAAGTTACATAGCGGTCTTTTACATTTGTTCATAATTCAATAAAAAAAAAATTAGGCTCATTACTTACATGAGTGTTAATGCTACTTATTTTTTAGAATATAATATATAAATCATATATAAAAGATATAAATTATAAGTTACTGATTATTCGTCATGAAACTTGTTATTCCAGTTTTATTGTTGCTTATCATTGACATAACTTCTAGAAAGAAACAATCTATAAAATTATTCAGTATCTTTTTTCTTTTATATGGAAGATATTGCCACATTTAGGATGAAAAAAAAGGGTCAAAGCAAATTTAAATTATCTTGTCTTGTCAAATCCTTTTTTCAGTTTCAAGGATAAAGAATGATTTGAAATCAAACATCAAAAATAAAGGGAATGATTTAAAAAAAAAAATGAAATAACAATGATAAGGAAAATATACGTCAGTTAAATCATACTTATACCAAATCGTTAGTTAACGTTATTTCATTTTTTTTTCAATTTGTAAAAGCACTGACACTTAAATAATAATGGTATGCATCATTTGTAAAATCTATTTATCCGTAAATCAATTTTTACCATAAAATATTATACCGTTATGTACCATTTTACCCAAGGTTAGAAGAATTAAATGGTATATTATCCCCAGTGGTCGGAAGTATATTATCCCCAGTGGTTTTTGTAGTTTTGTAGATTCGTTTTACTAGAATTTATTTGTTTATGCAAGTTTTTCTACTACAATTCACTTATTTCAATTTTTAATAGACTTAATTTTAGCCAAAATTTTAACCTTCTTAAAGAGGTATCAGTTTTAGAAATTTTATCTTACGATTTTATACTATAGCATATTTCTAATAGGTTTAACGAATTACATGTCATTTATTTGAATTCAAATTTATTTTGTGTAATTACATGTCATTTATTTTTGCGAGATATTCTAAGACATTTGTTATTTTCTATAATAACTTTCTTCAGTTTTTGCAGTGAATTTACAAGAATTTAAAACTATTATCGAAATGCCAGTTTGCGCATTGCAACTTGAAAAAGTTTTGATAGAAAACAAAGGGAAAAAATATAATTTTTCGCGTGTTCCCTAAAGTAAATGAACAACTATGTAAAGAATGGATTCCGAAATGACACAGTTAATATAAAACAGCAATACGTTTATTCTGTCGGTAAGAACTTTTATAAAAATTCATTATCTAAATAGAAACCGCCTCGTTACTTCAAAAAGAAAGGCAAGTGAAAAAAATTAAAAAATGGATAAAGTCAAAGAAAATTAAAATGTAAAAAAAAAAGTATAAATAAAATATGTAGTACATAGTTGGAATTCTCCTAATTTCATAACATATTTTTTAATGCAGTTATTCTAAATATTTATGATTTTTTTTAAAAATTATATTCTCTTCAATTTAAATATCTATATATTATATCATCGTAAATTTAGATATCTACAAACAATTGTAAAATTTTTAACGTCATTATGAACCTAAATTATTATTTGTATCAGTAATTAGCGTTTAAGGTTGATGTCTCCTAATGATTAAGTATGAAGAAATTGCTATTAACGGCATATTTTAAAATCAGGGATTCTAAATTTAACTCAACTTATTGTTATAAAAGAATATGTAGATAAAAAGAAGTGTCGATATATGCTTTAATTTTTCTTAACAATTAAAGTTAAAACTGAACTTTTAAAATAAAGTATTTATAGTGTCATTTTCGCCAACTAGTAAAACATTTTTATAAGTTTAAAATGGTATTTTTTTTTAATATAATGGCTAAGAAAGTTTTTTCAAACTATGTTTATGAACGGAAATAATGTGTTAATTACGTAAAGTTTGAAAGCTAATAACCAGAAAAAGTCTAACTTATTTTTACAAAGAGAAAGATGCAAAGTTATCATAATATCTTTGCTTGCTATCTCCGAGATCTGTGGACACAGTGACGTCATGAGGAGGAAAATCGTAGCTTCAGCTCTAAGAGCGGAGTGAACTAGCCCTTCTATTCTCTTTAGCCCTGGCAGCCCACTAGTATTAGAAATATTGGTTGCATTGGAGCCCTGTTTCGGTACTAAACTAACGTTAAAAGTAGTTGACTAAACTTTCGTTCTTCACCTCGGAAGATTCCGGAAGTGTTGCTCATTTATCGTTCCCCAGTGGACACCTATGAACCTAAATCACGGAGGCGAGCAACATTACCCACGCCACACAGCCACAAATACCCCCTAATAGGGTGGGCCACATTCACACATCACACAACAGGGAACAACACACACACATAGAGAGACATCCATGAACTGAGCGGGATTCGAACCCGCAACCATTGGCTTCACAGTCATGCACGCTGACTGCTCGTGCTGAGCAACACTTTCGGCCACTACATTAAAAACTACGAAAAAAAGTAGCGACTACAGTAGTTTCACTATTTGTAGTGCGTTACTTCTAACCACTGATTATCCCCAAAGATGAGTCAAAACTAATTAAGATAAAATTAGGAATAATTTCTCAAATTTTAAAAATTTTCCTTTCATTATTAAAAGATTAACGAGTCGAATCGATTTCAAAATAACGTACAAGCTTATAAAAGAAAGGAAAAATATTTCAGTTTACATGTTTTACTGATATCACGCTCTTCATGATTTTGTAGTAATAAAATCAGTAAATGAAATACACATAGCAACTTTTATAAACAACTATTCTAAACATAGAGGCCAATAATATAACAAGTTTTTAACAGAATGGTTCATGGTCATTCCGTGCGGATCATTTACGTCAAAGTGTTATATCACATTTGAAATTCTAATTAATTCGTGTATCGAGTCTCATGATTTTCTTGTCTCCATTGCATATTTGAATCCATAAACAGTTATCTGATAGCAAACATTTTGTAATAAATGAACACATAATTATTGTTTTGAGACACAATTTTAAATAATGAAACAGGTATTTATGTTTTATAAATCACACTAACATGACTTAACTATTATTTTAAAAACTATATATTTAGTTTTGGACATTCAAAGATTATTTGAGTTTTTTATCATGTGTAACGTATATAAAAACTCCACTGCATTATGATAGGTATGAAGTGTTATTTTTAATAGGTAATGTGGAAAATACTTTTAAATACAACTTTAAACTAAGCAGTTAAAAGAACTGTAAAAAATATTTTTAAACATTAAATGAAATAACAATCATATATAAAAGTTCAAAAAACAAACAAACATAAAACCATATCGCAATTCTATTTAACTATAACTATACTTATACAATTAAAAATGTTCGATTTATTTTTTTATGTCTTAAATTTTCAAGCAACATTTCATAACTTTCAGAAAAATGGTCTGGATATAATCATAGAAATTTTGAAAATAAATAAGACGGTTTTTTTTTGTTCTTCTGCTTATTAATTTTTTTAAAAGTTTTTTTGTAGCTCAAAGTAATTGTTTGGTTGAGGTAGCAAGAAAAAAAAACGTGAAGTATTTTTTTGATAATTTTTAAAACTGTTTTTATTTTTTTAAGAATATAAAAACGTTGCAAAGACAAATTTTTTGTGTGCATTTCATGCGATTATTGTGCGTGTGCTTGAGTTATATCGTTACTGTAGAAACATTCTCCCGTTTGTTTATATACATATATAGACTGAATGAAAAATTAGAAGTTTCACCAAAGTTTAGCGTTAAAAATATCACCAAAATTGATTAACCTTTCCAAATATTTTGAAATTCATTCAAATACTAACCCTTTAAGCCATTTATGCCCTTTCCAGATTGACTTATTCCACTTTAAAAAATAACGTCGCATTTAAGAAACAGGTCTTTTTTATGATATGTCCCCTATGGTATGGCTAAGCAAATATTGGCATTCTGTTAGGCATTATTGTTATAGTTAGCTATACTCAGAGGGTTAAAGGTTTTTCGTTGAAGGTTCTTTCATCAATTATTAGTGTTCTTTTATGTTTTTTAATTTATAAATGCATGTTCTTTGTTAGGTTGTGATAAATAGGTTTTATACAAAAAATGGGTTCTTCATTTGTTATATTTTACACTAATGAAAATACTCTCATTTTAAATTAAGAAAAAAACGATCTAATAATTGCAAACGTCATTTTCTAACCGCTTCGATGAATTTTTGTAATTATTGATCACAAATACTTGTATAATAATAATAATTATGATTCTTTATGAGCAAACACATTTTTAAATAATTATGCTTAGAATGAATAGTTAAAAATATTTTTGAAGTAATGACTATTTTAATAATATTGTCTTCTTGTTGTTCATGACAATCCGTAATTACTATAATTGTACATTTTTGCCAATTTCGTTTTATACATTATTAACGTAAATTATTATAATGATAAATGATTATAACTTTTATTACGATAAGTAACTCACTGTATTGTGCATTAAAATTCATTACGAATTTTTAATAAATTAAGTCTCAATTAGCAATAATTGGCATTCTTTGAAATAAATTCAGTCAGCGAATAGTAAATTGTGCTCTATCCCTCATATGTGCGGGGCTATTCAAAATGACCACAAAGGCCACCTGTGGTCCTATGACGTTGGTTTACATAAATTTTAGCCTGCAAAAAATTGTGTACGTATCGAATCATTTATGCGACGAAATGAGTAAACGAACGAATCATGTTCCCCTTTTTTTATCGTAACCTATGAACAGTAATGAATAAAAGCCCGACACTGGTTCACAGTATACGTTCAAGTTGGTGAATGAAAATGAATAAATAATTCGTAAAAAAAGGGGTATAAAAAAAGAGAGGAAGGAAAAAAAACCCGAAAGGAAATGACAGAAACGTTATTTTTAAATCACGGTTTGCTTTTTGTCTTTCTTATACAGGTAGTTCACTTTTCTTTGCTCTTTTCCAAAATGAAGAAAATTCTGAAAGGCTGTTCGCACATTTTTCTAATTTATGAACAATTTAAAGTCCTCCAGAGACTAAATGAAGAATTATTAAGAATTTGTAGATTCTTAAATATTTTTTTGAATTCTTTCTTCTCTTTGAATTAAACACGCATCAAAGCATGAAAGGGACTTTTTATTTCTTAGATGTCAGTTACAAAATTATGAATATTAAGGAACTCTCTGAGATAATTAATTTTGACTTTAAATAGAAGCTTTATTTCATTAAATTAATGATTAAATATAAATTTTTTTATAGAAAAGATTTAAATTTTTTTGTGAAAAATGGTTATTTTTAAAAATATGTACCACAATAATAAAACAACGAATGAGACGTTAAATAATAATGGTAATTAAATTTTAAAAGAAATGAACTTTTTTAACTATCTTAATTTTTGAAGTCTCTTTTCAAATATTCTAATGCAGAAATTTAATTTCAATTCATTTGATTTAAAATCGTTTCATTGGCACACAATTTGGTGAATAAAAATGAATAAATAAGCCGTAAGAGAAGGAGGGCATAAAAAATTAAAAAATATAATTTTAATTACTTCTCGCCTTTTGTCTCTCTTATACTGGTAGTTTCCTTGTCTTAGCTCTTACAAATTCAAGAAAGTCTGAAGTAGGTTCGCACATTCTTTATTTATGAACAATTCTTCAGAAACTAAAGAAACTAAACAGTTTCTTTAGTTTCTGAATACTGAAGCTCTTCAGAAACAAAATTAAGAATCTTTAGGAATTTGTAGATTCATAATTTTTAAGCATTTTTCGAAATTCTTTCTCCTTTTCGAATTAAACATGCATAAAAGAGACTTTTTATTTCTTAGTTAGATGAAAGCTTTAAAAGTATGAATATTCAGGAACTCTCTGAGATTATTAATTTTGACTTTAAGTAGAAGTTTCATTTTATAAAAGTAATGATTAAATATTAAAATTTTATGAAAATGGTTAATTCCGAAAATATGCACCATAATAATGGGAACAAAGAACGAAAAGTTCAATAATAAGAGAAAATAAATTAAAAATACATCAACTTTTAATGAATATCTTAATTTTTTGAAGACTCTTATCAAGTATAGTTTTGCAGAAAATTGTGTTCAATTCGTTTGATTAAAAATCATTTAATTAACACACGACTTGGTGGATAAAAATGAATAAATAATTTGTAAGAATGGGGGGAGGAATGAAAAAATGAAAATAAAAAATATAATTCAATTTTAATTACTGCTCGATATTGCCATTCTTATAAAGGTAGTTCCCTTTTCTCCAATCTTAAAAATTAATGAAAAGTCTGAAAGGCAGTTCGCAATTTTTTTTTTTTTTACATATGAATAATTTAAAGTTCTTCGGAAATAATTAAGAAAATTATTACGAGATTCAAAATCCTAAAATATTTTTTTAAAAATTCGTTCTAACCTTTCGAATTAAACACATATAATGCATGAAAAGGATTTGTATAAATAACAGAAGTATGAAGAAGTTTTATTTCATATAGTTAATGGGGGTGGTCAATTTTTCATGCAAGAATTTCGGTAAGATGTAAATAGTTGTTTCTGAACCTATATATTATAAGAAATAATGAAAATGGGAATAACAAAAATAATAAATAATAATTTTATTGCATGATTTATTTTTTTGAAGTGTCTCGTTAAACATGGCTTACTGTGCAATTTGAAATAAAATTATTTAACTGAAACACTTTAAAACATATCATCAATGATGGTGACATTTTGAAAATATAATTTAAGACCAACTTGTAATGACGTAGCAAAAATACAACAATTCAAGAGCAATTTGTAGCGACGTTGTGAAATAAAACAATTTAAACACAATTAAAACAATTAAAGAGGAATGTTTCTTTACGGCACATCTTATTTTATCTTACACAAGTGAAGGGGAATTTTGTCAAATAATCTACTGAACATGGAAAAGTTTATCGAATTCCTATCCATTGCCCAGGGAATTTCATCTTTACAAACATATAATGTAAATATAATCTTATTTTATTTGATTAGTATCCCCGTCAGGAACTTCGGATTTTTGACCCCCATATTATAATAGGGGGGTAACCGCAATCTAGGAAATAGGGTCAGATCAGGAGATCGATCCAAAGTTTGGACCTCTTAATGTTAATTTTACTTTTTGCGTATTTCGTCATATCTCGAGAACTTTTAAAGCGAATTGTAAAATTATCGCACACAATTATACAATTCGTTTGTTCAAAGATAATTCCGTTCAAAAACTAAATTTTAGTAAATATTGATTATTTTTTATTATTCTAAGTAATAGTAGTAGGAAAAATTTTGAATTATAAGGTAATTTTTTACATCATTTTAAAGCATGTTATTTTACATCGCAAAATACAAAATTTGAGCTAAATCGGTCCAATAGTTCATGAAAAATATAATTTTAAGAAAGTCGTAAAATTGGATTACTCAGAAACTATAAAATCGATTTCGCTGAAACTTTGTATTTTGCCATATAAAATTCCCTCTCTTAACCAAACTATATTTCCCAGATTGCGGCTGGCTACCCTCTATATTTTACGGGTTAGAAATCCGAATCTATTGAAAAACAGAAATGTCTATTCAGAGAAAGTACGTTTTTGTCTGATTTCGTAGCTTAAACTATCGTTTGCATTAATTGATTAGAATATTGGAGGCTATTATGATTGAGTCCTAGAATGTAAAGATCTGATCCATTAATTAAAAGTTATTCAAGGATAACTTTTTTTTTCTTTTAACATACTGTACATACATTTAGAACGTAAGGAAATTTTCTTCCATATTACTTGTAAGAAATAAAAGAAATATAAACTTCGGAAACATTTTCAGGTAACCACTATATATTCGCCAGTAAATGCATAATATCAACATAAAAGCAAGGATTTAATCTTTAATTCTTAATATGTTTTTTTATGAGCAAAATAAAAACAAATAATTAAAGCTCTTCTGCAAAAAAACAAATAAGATAGGGTGAGCCGAAGAAAAATGTAAACCACACGGCGTCAGTTTTTCCTAGTGCGTAAATACAGAATAAATCTTTTATTGAAAGCAATAAGAATATGCAAATAAAAATATTATAGACATAACCTTGCGTACGAAATGGCCTTACACCGTTTTCAAGGCCGGACTGAGATTTTCTTTTGTTTCTTTTCCTTTTTATCTGCATGAGTAAATTTGTTCGTTTATTTGTTCAATTTACAATTTTATTTTGAGCACATACTATTTATGTGGAGCACAGACATTTTCAAAGAATTTATTAAGGTATTTTCAAGGTTTTATTCATTTATTTTATTTTTAAATGTTCGTTGTTCTCTTTTTTTTTATCTGGTAAAACTGGGAAAAAGTATTTAAATTAATTCGTTATATAATAAGTAAAAAGTGGAATTATTAGTTAATCAATATTTGATATAAATAAGCATAAAATGATTTCTCTGTAGATTTCTATGCTTTTTGTTACTATTTTTATTATTTAATATCATTTTTATTCAACTCATTTTCTCACTTTATTCAGTTTTTTAAAACAATCAGCACATTTTTTTCTCTGATACTCTGTTGATTGCTGGAGGAAAAAAAAACTTTCATGAAAATATGCCTCACAGTTTAAAGTAACTACTACCAATCGCGGAATTTTTTTTCTTAAAAAATTAGTAAATAAATAAAAATAATAAATAAATAAAAATAATAAATAAATAAAAATAGATATTCAATTTTTACCGCTTCTAAATTTCATCTCCATTTTTATTTCTTTACTAGCTGAATACCCGTTGTTCGCGCAAGTGAATAAAAAATAAGCAAAGAATCAATAAATCATTATTGAGAAACACAACGAAATCATACTCAAAACTAAAAACGGACTCAATTATAAAGAGCTTTATAAAAGAACCAAAGTAAGTGAAATTTTTAGGAGACTTAATGAACCAGAAAAAATAACAAAAAGTAGTTGCATCAATATGGGTATGTTTAATGTTAATAGAAGTGTTTTCGCCTTCACTTTTAATCTCAATATAACTAATCCACATCAGTTTTTAGTAAGTTTGCATTTTTTTTTTTAAAATTATAAACTAGGTAGTGCTAAATAAAAGAAAGCAAAGAATTGTGAGTGCTGCCTAATAAATGGGTAATAAAATAGTTCGGACACAACTTTTTTTTTGTTCTAAAAATGCCACTTACCTGGTTCTTCACTAGATTTTTCAACTAATTTCATTTAATTTTTCGCTCATCCATCTCGAACGGTTCGTGGTAGAATATTCCCTTAAGTCATGCATAAACTGAAAGACATTCCAACACAATTAAGCTTACATAATTTTTTATTTGTTGCCTTTTTTGTGGCTTTAAGCTATTAGATTGAGCAAAACACTTTTTTTTGTAGTTCACTCGATCAAAATAAAAATTAACCGTATTTAGCAGCGTTTGGCATGATACTGTTGCTCGAGGCCAACTGTTGGCATTCAAAATTTACCACAATCAAGTAATTTTTACCAGTATTTATCACTTTCGAGTTGTCTTGAATCTCTTTCCACAGTATCTATTTTAAAACTGCACAGTATTGATGCAGGTATCATATATACCAAAATAATACGATGTACCAATCCTAGTATATTTGCTACCTCTTGAAACTGTACCTATTACCATTACCAAGTGTGCAAAACTGCACCAAAAACTTAAACTGCACCCATTACAGCTACCATTATGATGTAGTGGCTATTCCTAAATTTAATTAGGCATTAATAGTGTCTATAGTATGACGATATTTATTAATAGCATCAATAGTACCATTTCTCCATTCATTTTGCTTTTCAGTACATAACATTTTTTAAAATTTTATTTCAATCACTACTGATTTTAAATTATTTATTTTTATAGAAAACCGTTTTAAAAGCATAACTATAAGCAAAATAAACACGTGGTATCAGATAACTTTAGAAGTACCCATCTGGTGACTCAGTCACCAAAGTTCCGTCAGAATTTTAATCATTTAGGGTTCCACGGTGGGAAAAAGATTGAGAACCTTAATTATAGAAAATTAATCTAAATTAGAGGTAAAGATCAGTTAGTGAAAAAACAAAAACACTATGGAGAAGAGGAAATTATTAAAAGAGCGTTATGAAAAATAAACGATACACTGTAAACAAGCATTTTCACCCATAAAAAAACGTTTACTTTTCTCCCAGTGATTATTTAAGGAAATTACAAAAATTTTTCGCTTCTCTGTGCCATCATGTAGTATATATAAATAGAAAATGTATCAGAGATTTCCAATACATAAGCACTGAGAAACAGGTTAAGATTGGAAATAATGTTATTTACTTCACGAAAACGAATTACAAAGAGGAGCTTGCATACGGAAATTAAAATCGAGACCCAGAGCTTCAGTTATTGATTTTGACATGAAGGTGTGTTTGTCTCTAAAACCACG
The DNA here is from genome assembly GCF_982258835.1 of Parasteatoda tepidariorum. Classification (NCBI taxonomy): domain Eukaryota; kingdom Metazoa; phylum Arthropoda; class Arachnida; order Araneae; family Theridiidae; genus Parasteatoda; species Parasteatoda tepidariorum. The sequence goes on along the minus strand of NC_141757.1, from coordinate 118,537,231 downwards.
AAGGCTGTCTCTTTTGATCGTTACCCCATAAAAGGGCAAGCCACACAGGCAAGGTCGTTACTTCGAGATCTGGAGAGTCGTTTGGCTAAGGTCACGTTCGATTCACGAGGATGTCGAAGAATGTCAATTAGGCAGGAGGACTGATCGATTTAAGGATTATTGACACTTTTTTTTCCTTAGCTCTCTCTCTTAGCACCCGTTTTTGCTCAATAATGCAAGCACTGCTTTTTCGGGAGATAAAAAGGATCTATGGAGATGGCTTAATTATACACACTGCTCGTCAGCAGTATTTCTTAATTACTGCATCGTGCACTATTTCATGCGATTACTTTCAATTTGTGTAAACTCGAAGAAAAAATTCTGGGAAAATTATCATACTGTATGGTAATGACTTTCCTTATAAAAAGATACCATAATTCCGGTTAATAAAACCAAAAATAATTCATTTGGTAATTTTCCCCATCAAATTCCTTACCGAAAATTCTGGTTTTCAAAACTATAGTTCTTATTACCTCACATTCAGTAAAAAAATACAAAACTGAAAAGTAAATTTAGGCGAATAAATGTTTTTAATGCCTTGCTCTAAGGTATCGTGATAAAATTACCAAGTTTTACATGATTTATCAAATTTTATCACACATTATAAAACCATATTGTGATAATTTTATTAAAACTTTACCAAAGTAGATCGGTAAAAATTACTGAGTTCTATGGTGTTACCATTGAGCTAGAAACACGGTAAATTTTTCCATATTCTGGTACTTTTGACCATATTTTTTTATCAATAGCTTGTAAAAATTATTTTCTATACAGAACATTTTACTGATAATATTACAATAAAATTCTTAACAGGTTACAAACATTAACGGGTAAAGTAACTTTAGATTTAAATGGCATTAAAAAATATCAATGTTTATCAATAGAAGTTTGCAATAAACAGAGGTACCTGACGAGTATATGAAGTATTATTATTTAAGAATTAGGATTAAAAGCTTTTATTGCTGAGAGAACAACACTGTTTTGAAATCAAAGGATTTGAAAATAGCGTTTTAAGATTCAAATAACATTTTAATCAAAGGTAATTTGTGTTGAGAAATAAGCATCAAGAGGCATTGTTATATTAAGGAATGAAGATGGATTACTTTTTTTAAATATAAGGGTTACCCATGCGTTATTATCGATATTACGATAATACTAACACTAACGATAGCAACGATACCATTCATGGTTATAAATGAAGGAAAGAGAAGTGCATCAAAGAATGCCTGTAACTTATTAACTAGTTCTCATGAGAGCATTTAAAGTGAAGGCAAAGCTTTGTTAGGGTGAGTTTAGAAAAATTAAACAGGAAGTAATATTGGTCAGAAATTGATTGCACCATTCATTTGCTTATACAAAGTTGTTGCACGGAGGTGTCACGAATCGTAAACACTTTAATAATCCTTAAACATCAACGGGAGATTTTATTTTAATTTTATGACCGCCGTTGAACAGCCGACCCAATTTTTGGGTTTACGACTACTAATGTTCAACGCCGTAGTCTTGTAATTTTGAACCAATCCAGAAGACAAGGAAACTCCTGGATCGGTACCCCCAGAGGTATTGATATCAACGGAAGATTATGATGCTTGCTTGCCCTGGGTTTTAGCAGATTTGATGTTGATGTACGCCTTTCTTGAAACTTTTTACAGCCTAGTTACGTCATAGCCGTTTGTCGTAGACCAGGGAAGGCGAACTAATGGCACGCGTGCCATTTATGGCACGCTACACAATATTTTGGGCCCGCCACCGATCACAATTGTTATTGCACTATGAATTGTTATTACACAAATGTCACACACTATGAAACTTTGTAACAATTAAATTAAAATTCACAAAAAAACAAAATAATAAGCAATTATTAATAAAAAAATTAACAATTAATGCTAAAAAACAATTAATAACCATAAAAAACAAGCTAACAATTAATAACTAGCAAAAAAATCATCAGTCCTGCTTAAACTAATATCTTACAACCTATAAGTCATTTGTCATTTAATCTGCAATAACAGAAGTCCCACTGATGCTACTTTAAGTTGAATTACGCGTATAACTGAGACATTGCAAAATGTATTTTCTTTTCAATGTAAATAAAGAGTTTTAAGTTGATATTATTTAGTATTATTATTTTCCCAATAATCATGAAGTCAAAATTATTTGACGGCACGTCTGTGGTTTCATTAAACAATTTTTTAGAAAAAATGGCACGTTGGTGTATAAAGGTTCGCCACCCCTGTCCTGGACAGTGTTTGCCACGAATCAATGCCCAAGAATAAATGCTTGCACCGTGCGCAAAATATGCCACAAAAATCTTACTTCAGCGTATTGTTCTGTTTTAAACGCATAAATCTTATTTCGACTTTACATTCACTTTAAATACTCTACTGCGAGCTGATCAATAAAATGCTGCCATCGCTGCTGTATTTTTGATGCTATCACGACTGTCCACTTTCCATAAACCCAAATTTTATACAGGCACACTTAAGTCTTTTAGAGTTGTTCAAAGTATAAAAATTCGACAATAACATTTCGAAATATACACAAAAAAATTATTTTTTTCATTCTCGAATGGGTATGTAGAAGTCTAGCAATGAAGGGCTCTTGACAAAAATTAAAATCAAATGGTATGAGAAAAAAAATTCTTTATCTAGTGAGAAACAAAAATAAATAAATAAAATAATAAGATGAACTATCGAAATATGTAACCCTAAAAATAATAAATAAATAATTAAAACTCTCTGGATTTTCATTGAAAGAGTCATAGATGAAAAAAATAATTTTGGGTGATAACAGGCATTTCGGTAGAATAATAAACAGATTTTTAAGCAATATAAATGCACGTGACATTTAAAACATCATGCGACATTATTATTTTTCATTCAAGTTACACTATCATCAGGTTTGAACGACAGAGATTCGAGAAAAATGCGCCTTATGTTTGAGTAATTCGTTCAATGGTTTTAGTAAGGTTCCGCTGCATTCGCTTCTTTCTCTAGTACGAGAAGAAATTAAAAAATATTGTTTGTTTAATTTTTTTATCAAATATTTGGAGTGGCATTATTCTTTAAAGTAAAAAGATACAAAAATTATTTTGAAGTACGCATTCCAATAAAAAGAGTGCCATAAAAATCACCATTTGCTATGTCAATGCAAACTGCGGTCAAATGAACGAGACGCAATAAAATCATAGACGGATTTAAACATTTTAAAACTTAGTAGGAATTATCCTCCTAAATAATATTTAAGTTGATTGCCAGGCCAAAAGAACTAATTTTATGCATTAAAAAAAAGATTAAGAAGTGATGATTTTCATAATCTTTCCTCAATTTTTTTACCACTTACTTTAATTTCTTTTAATTTAATTTCGTTTTTTTTTTTAATTCTGGAATTTTGATGCACTATAATTATTCTAATACTATAATTGACTATAAGGCAATATAACGCGTCTTGATTCACTATAATTAATTTTCTTTTCTCAGCTTATTTACGTGCCATAAACGATGCTTGAAATGATATCTAATCTTCCCTTTTTTGATCGGAAAATAAACAACTTGTGATAAGCGATTGCTAAAATAAATGACTACTTAAATTGCATGCAAAAATTGTAATATGCATAATTATTTCAACGAGGACAATTTATTTGACTAAGTCGACGAAAGTCATTGTTCTTTTGGCTATACTTAAGATTTGATTTACATTTTAACTTGTGTAATTATTTCAAAATGACCTGACTTTACTTTCCTTAGTTGACGGACTGCAACTTTCTTTCGTTTTAAATATTCTTTAAATGACAAGCAAAAATTATTACTTATTATTACAACAATGAAAATTTATTTCATTTCAGAATTTGCTTGTTTACTTGTCTTACTTGTTTTCTGAATTGAAAAAGGCAATACTTTTTTTTTGTTTCAAATTCTCACATGTGTTTACGCTGCTCTAAAAAGTTACAAGGCACTCAGTTTTACACTTTTCAAACTTTTTATTTGCACTTTAAAAATGATACTTTAGAAATAAACAATAATTTAAAAAATTTAATCTTTTTTTTTATCAGAATACAAATTAGTAGTGTAGAGCAATCAAATTAAATCATTATAGTTAAATTTCATATAAAAAATGAAAATTTTATATTTATTCCAACACTTATAATTTCTTAATTTTTTGCTGATGAAAAAAACCGTTAAAATTTTTTCTAACCAACTCGTTCATGCAATCTTTAAAAAATACATGTTTTCCAAACAAGGAGCTGCATTTTAAACTTTTTATTCACACTTAATAAATGGTAATTTAAAAAATATCTAATCTGTTCTTTTCTTATTACTTGTGATAAGCGATAGTTAAATAAATAATTTTGAAATTTATTTCAACAATATCAATTCATTTGGCTTACTTTCCTAAGTCAATTAAGGTAATATTTTCTTTTGTTTTTTTAAAAACTTTTACTAGTCTAATTATTTCAACAATGACAATTGATATAACTCACTTTCCTAAGATAAAGAATTTATTTGTTTTAAATATCATTTAAAAATTGTAAAGTTTTATAATTATTTCAGCAATGAAGACTCATTTGACTTACATTCCTAAGTTGATGAAGGAAATCTATATATATTTTTTGTTTGTAGATACTATTTAAATTACATTTAAGATTTCCAACTTTTATAATTATTTCAACAATGATAATTTATGTGACTTACTTTCCTAAGTTACTGAAGGAGCTACTTTTCTTTGTTTTAAATATGAATCAAATTAAAAATTGTAACTTTTATAATTATTTCAACAATGATAATTTACTTGACTTACTCTAAGTTGACGAAAGAAATACTTTTTTTTGTTTTGTTTTAAATTCCTCTCCTACTCGTTTATGCAGCAGCCTTCAAAAATAAAGTTACCTCTGTCTTCCAGACAAGGCGCTCTGTCATCCAGCAGCTGTTGTGCATTAGCATATAAGAAAAGATATCTCGAAAGCTATCTCTGCTTCTATTTTGCGTAAGGTGTTTGCTTTCAATGCCAACTTCCTTCTAATTTCGTAAAAAGATAGTTGAGAGGAAATTATTCCGAATTCTAGATGTGTAAGATATGTATGCATATATGAGTCATATTGATAAGACTTCCGAATTACTCCGGCTTCCATGATATATTCAAAGCTATTTCAAGTACCTGTGTTTTCTAGCTATAATAAAATCCTTCTTAGGGCCTCTCTTTATGCACTTTGACTTAGAGATGTCTTTCGGAAGAAAATAAACAAAACTTTGTTTACAAGTGTTATGCGTAGACTGAGGTACTGATCCGTTTCGACATTTTGATATAGGTGCGGTTAACGATTTTCAACTTTACACTCGTTTCTATTAGAGAAAAGGAATTATAAATTATTAATTTGTATGAGTTAATTTTAGTTTGTCAAACGAATTAGGGAATTCTAGACCATTGATTCGAAATCGTCCACTGATTCATTTTGCCACTTATTCAAATCAGTGAAATGACTCTAATCAACAATAAAGATTACATTATGAAAAATTCAGAATCAAATTACTGTACCGGCACTTAGGGTGCAACAGCCATAAAATCCATTTGTACTGTAAAATATTATGCCATACTTTTTACAGTAACTGTTATTTAATTAGAGTAATTCTGTGATTTTAATTTAATTATAACAGTATATCAGTTTTTTTTATTCCGAAACAAGTTCTGGTAAAAAAGGATTTTACAGTTTTACTGCAAAATCCTTTTTTACCAGAACTTGTAAAAGTACTGGCATTCAGAAGTATCAACGTTCTGAATGCCGGTACTTTTTACCGTAATTTGATCTGAAATTTTTTATGGTGTAGTTAAGAACAAAAAATCTGACTCATTGATTCAAATTTGTATAAACTAGTTGATTCGAAGTAGTGATGCAAATCAGCTTACCAATCGATTGACCTCTTGAATTTAGTTATTTTGTATAATTGTTTCAATAAAATAATATTTTGACTTACACGGTACTATTTCAGCCAGAAAAAAATGGACTGATTCTAAACCAAAGTAAAACAGAATCTAACGATTTATGTAGATAGATATGAGAGGAATAATATTAAAGACCATTTAAAAAAGCTATAAATTATTTGTTTGTGGAATTTTTTTAAGGCTTTTATCACTTGAAATTAAAGCACACTGCTTATAAAACAATTCTGCATTCACATTTTCCATAACAACTGTAATAAAAGTAGATTTTAGTTAATGTCTAAATAACTACAAAGCAGGGAAAATATTAGTAACTGGTAGCAGGCTTTAAAAGATTTTAGAATCATGCTTCGAACTTGCTTGACATAAATTATTTTAATCAATGATTGTTTATTTTATAGGTCTAGACTCCCTGCTCCGTCCTCTACAAAGAAAGATGTCAATCTTTTCAGTATTCTCAAAAATAGCATCGGAAAAGTAAGTAATTTCAATATATATATATATATATATATATATATATATATATATATATATATATATATATATATATATATATATATATATATATATATATATATATATATATATATATATATATATATATATATATATATATATATATATATATATATATATATATATATATATATAATAACAGGACTACATCCCTGTTATCATTGTTGTATTCACCTTTAATAATTCAGTCGTAAGCCATAATAAGTTCTCAAAAGGTTTATTTAAAGGTAGGTTGGTGGTTATAACAGTTCACATCCACACTCCACAAGGGAGGGAGTGTGGACAAAACTCACTCCTGATGGTTTCGGCAGATCTTTTATGGAACACGTTAATCAGCAAGAGACAAGCGAAAACAATCTCTCCCGCATTAAATACAAACAGAGAATGATGTAAACCGGTTCCAGTCGTACATACATGGTAACTCTACGCATTATGGAAAATCATTTAATGCTTCTTAATATGTAAGAGAAAAAGGGACAAGATTCTAAAAATAACTCCTCCTTTGAAATATAAATCTAATTATAATTCAATGGTATGTTTTCAGCCTTGAAGTCCCAAAATAGAATTTCTACACCTATTCTTTACCGAAGACATTTTATGAAAACGAAAGAGTTTTAATGGTTTAATTAATACAAAAGTATTTATAATTTTTGTATTATATATATATATATATATATATATATATATATATATATATATATATATATATATATATATATATATATATATATATATATATATATATATATATATATATATATATATATATATATATATATATATATATATATATATATATATATATATATATATATATATATATATATATATATATATATACACTGGTTATCATAAATTAAGGAAAATTCACAAAAATCGCGATAACTCAAGAAATTACACATGGAATTTTATGAAACTTACCCACAATATACAACACATAGTAAGGTATTAAACAACATAAAAAGAAATTATCAGACATTAATAGTAGTATAGAAATTAGCACATGTATAAAATAAACAAATTGGAAGTATCGGTTTGCAATAGAAAAAGTACCTTTAATATGGAATATGATTGCCTCTAGAAGCAATACAGCACAAACAGCGATGTGTGATGCTTTCAATTATGCGGTCTATCAGTTCAATAGGAAGTGAGAGCCATTGCTCTTGTAAAGCAGTTGCAAGCGTGGCAAGGGTCTGAGGGGGCGGATTGATGGCAGATACACGCCTCCCTAGAGCATCCCAAACGTGCTCGATAGGATTCAAGTCCGGGGATCGAGCTGGCCACTCCATGCGAGTAATTGTTTCCTGTTGAAGATAATCATCAACAATGCGAGCTCTGTGTGGTCTTGCATTATCGTCCTGTAACAGGAAGCAATCACCAATTGCCCCGGCATATGGGCGCACATAAGCATCAAGGATGTTGTCTCGATAAACCTGAGCATTCACGGTTCCCCTTGGAAAGACATGGAGGTATGTGCGCCCTCCTAAGGATATGCCTCCCCAAACACAGACACTGCCTCTTCCGTATGCATCTCTTTCACGGATGTTTGATGGATGATAACGGGTCCCAGGTTCTCTCCATATCAAATAACGTCTACTGTCACTTTCTAGACTAAACCTGGACTCATCCGTAAAGAGAACAGGCCTCCATTGATCTGACGTCCAGTGGACATGTTGTCGGGCCCACTGCAAACGGTCTCTCCTATGGCGTGATGTGAGCGGCACGCAAATGGCTGGTCGTCTCGCATACAGACCACCTTCGTGGAGCCTTCTGCGCACAGTTGACGTTGACACCAACCTTCCGGTGGCTGCAGCAAGAGAGGATCTAAGATGTGTCGGAGTAGCGGTTCTATTCCTGCGTGCACTTAATGTCAAATATCGGTCATCGGCACTGGTCGTAACAGTTGGCCGTCCTTGACTGAACCTCCTAGATGCCGAATCTGTGGTTTGAAATTGCCTCCAAAGTCTATGAACCACAGATGGACTCACATTTAGCCATCTGGCCACTTCTGATTGACTCTGCCCTGCCTCTAGTCTCCCGATGGCTCTCCATCGTAGTTCTTCAGGCAAATGATGCCTAGAGGTCATTATTACGAATTGGCTATCTCAGATTTTCAATGTCGCAATCACAGTAAAATTTGTGTGCTTTCTCTCAAACTTGGACTTTTATGCTCCAGGCAGATGACGTAAGCCGAGTGCAGCGCCACTAATTTGCATATTGCAATTTTACTCAGCTACTCTTAGTGGACAACATATGCAAATTTTGCACGGTTTGGCTTACTTTTGAAAGAGTTATCGCTATTTTTGTGATTTTTCCTTAATTTATGATAACCAGTGTATATATATGTGTGTGTGTGTGTGTGTGTGTGTGCAAAGAAAATATAAAACAAAATAAATTATCACCTGCCGTGAAACTGAAAATAATACTACCACAGCAAGAAAAATCCTAAAAGCAGAAACAGGAAGTAGCATCCAAAACTTCACAAAAGAAAACACTCATAAAAGAATTAGCACTATAAAGGAAACTGAAGCAAATGCACTGACAAAAAACGTAGCGTCAAGGGGGGGGGGGCATAGCCACGTAGTTAGCACAGGAGCAGTTTCTGCATTTGGTGGTAAAATACTACAAAAAATAATAAATAAATAAAATTAAACATAAACTCAATCTCGGAAGAAGGATAAGAAAAAACTGACGGCAAGTTAGATGATGAAGATCAGATACTGAGATCCCGAAAATCGAAGTATAAGTACATAAATTTAACAGAGGGGAAATAAGATTTTTCGAATGTGAGTCAAGGGTCAGAGGCCACAGATACAGTTTTCACAGAGAAGTTAGGGAGAACAAGAAAACTCCAAGTCTTCTTCAGGAACAACAGGAGCAAATCATTTTTTTATTACTCATCTTACTCCTTTTTTTATTTCGATAAAAGAGATTTGTTTTATTATTATGTAAATCATAGGTTCACAAACTTTTTTCGCCCCCCCCACTTTTCAAAAAAAACAAAAACAATTTTCAATAATTCTCCCCTAAAAAAACTTTTTTAATATTTTCGATCTAATACATTTAATTATACAGCTAATTTATTAAAAATTTCTACTGACCTACTAATTTTTTTTCTTTTACATTTGATTTTTTTAGCAAAATTTCTTTCATGAAATGAATTTACTGTATCTAATTTCGGTTTAAGTGAAGTAATCAATTAAATATTAAAAATTTGAATGATAAATTTTTGCATTAACATAACATAACGTAACATAACATAGCATAACACAACATAACATAACATAACATAACATAACATAACATAACATAACACAACGTAACATAACATAGCATAACAAACAGCGTTAACCTCCAAAACATAAATGAACAACATATTTCATATAGGTTTGGGAAAAATAATTGTGTTAAACTACTATCTTTTTTCTGGTACATACGGTTCTAGGTGAAACATATTTGAAAATGTATTCAGTCATTTATAAGCTGTAACTATTAAAAATGGTAAGCTTATAGAGATAAAGAATGCGGAAAAAGTTAAAATACCTCAAATCTCTAGTGAAACAAAATTTGATTCATTGTTTAAGATGTTAAATTAAATCTAAGTCAAATGGAAATATTCATGTGAACTCATTTTTAAAGATTACTGAGAAGTTGATATAACATTTGTAAGGATAGCGATATCATCCTGTATATTTATTTGGAAACTACTAAAGTACCCTCGTAATGGAGATAATTTTGAGATAGGTTTTCATTGTAATGCTTAAATTCAAAATTAAACATTTCTTTAATACTCACAATTGCATTTTTTTAGAACAACAAAGTAAATTTAAATTTCTTTAATCCCTTCACCGACCGGTGGAAAGAGAAAGAAGAGCTTCTTCAGGCCCGTACACTGCTAGTTAGTAAGCACTAAAGAATACGTATACGTACTAAAACGAGTTGCAATACGAGATCATCCATGTGATCTTGGATCGTTTGAATCAGAAACACTCGTTTCATATGTGATACAACTTGTGCCTTGAAGGGAGAATCGCGCGATCACGTATCCTAAAGGGATCAAACGTATGAAGATTAGTGATAAATCGGAATTTAAAAAGTATTGGAAGGATCTCTCAGAATTCAAATTTCCCACCAAATTAATTAGCTCTTTATTTCCTGAAAAAATAAGAGACTTACTCTAAATCACAAAAATATCGACAAAGATAAAGCACCATTTATTGTATAAAATCAAGAAAAAAATGTTTAAAAAAAATAAGGGTCCAAGAATAATCATATGGAAAATCATATTTTTCCAGACACTCACGAAAAATGATTAAAGTTAAATGATACCATCGGGATATTGAACCAGAATACGGTTCAACTTTTGTAACCTTAATAACCTTAATTAAAGCAAGTTTTCGTCAAAGGCAAACCACAGTACAGGTAAATAAAGTTTAAGAAGTACCATGATATGTTTTAACTTTCAAATAATTTCAAATAAATACTCAAATAAAGGTCGAAAAGAATTTGAACAATAGTATGGTTTAATGTAATCCAAAAGTTTTAATTATGATTTTTTCAAAAACTATCTGTGCTGAATTTGTTGAAATAATAAAAAAAAATCTGCAGCATCACATTGTAAAAAATTACGGTATTAAGTACCGTTACTTTAGGTGCCTTATCCGCAAAATCAATTTTTTTTCATACCACGATAGAAAACCGCACCATACTTTATACAGCACTTTTTACAGTAACATTTATTTAATTAAAGTGATTCAATGTTTTTACGGCAGTTATTACTGTAAATATTACGGTATATCAGATTTTTGTTCGTAATATGTTCCAGTAAAAATAGATTTTACCGTATAAATACCGTATTTTTCACTGTGTAGATTTTCCTGTGTTTATCCAAATTCTGTTTATATAGAAAAGATTATTTTTTAATACCTCTTCTAAAAAACTGTAGTGAGGGCAATAAAATGTTTTCATAATTAGGCTTAGTTTTTAAATGAATACCTCTGTCTTGAGTGGAAAAAAAATATTTGTAGAGCAGGTAATGGAATTTTTCAAAAGTTTTTATCTCTTTTCGGGAACATGAAACGAAAAGATTTAAGAGCACCTAAATGTGTAAAATAAATTTCGCGAAAAATGATTTCTATTTTTATCACGAGTACCTTTAAGTGTCTTCCCTAGACTCGCGTATTCCGTTTAATGACCAAAGATTCTTTTTAGTTCCCCATTTTCTAACACTCTTTTCAATACATTTTTTTCTTATTCCGTTTAAACTATTCCCTACAACCTGATAATATTTCACGCCTTTTTCCCGATTTCTTTTTTTCGAGTTTCTATTATTTATCGTTGTTTTCTTCAAGATTCTTTCATTTTCTGTAATTTATAGAAAGTTTATTTCTTTTCAGACTTTCTGACTAAAACTCGTTTTGACTTCCTAAAAACTGCTCTAAAATTTTCATAATGAATAAACAAGAAAATGAACTTAATGTTTGTTAGAAGATAAGTTCTGTACAAACTTTCATTCAGACCATGATGGGAATTATAATTTACTTGTTTATAAAGAAAAAAAATAAAATGACAGTACTTCAATACGTTTGCATACACTATTAGTGAATTTAGGATCAAATTGCGTTTAAAAGTTTTTGCAATGTCTGTCTGTCTGCTGCCTGTCTGCCTGCCTACCTGTCTGTCTGTCTATCTATCTATATCTCTCTATATCTATCTATCTATATCTCTCTATATCTATCTATCTATATCTATCCATCTATATCTATCTATCTATATCTATATATCTATATCTATCTATCTATCTATATCTATCTATCTATCTATATCTATCTATATCTATCTACCTATCTATCTATCTATATCTATCTATCTATATCTATCTATCTATATCTATCTATCTATATCTATCTATCTATATCTATCTATCTATCTATATCTGTCTATCTATCTATCTACATCTATCTATATCTATATCTATCTATATCTATCTATCTATATCTATCTATCTGTCTATCTATCTATCTACATCTATCTATCTATCTATCTACATCTATCTATCTATCTATATCTATATCTATCTATATCTATCTATATATCTATATACATATATAATAGTTTTTTTTGACTCCTTCATTTAGTAAATTATTTTTGGGCCGTGCGTCATCAAACCTCGTGCGCCCCCCGCTCCTCTGGGATAGCAGGGGTGTTATTTACGCCTCTAGATGAACAAAACGTAATATACATTGTTGAGCGGTTAAACAATTAAACAAAAATGTTTTTTTTAAAACTAAAATATATCAAATAGTATGTTTTATTTAAAATATATCAACATTTAAAATAATGTCCATTTATTATCTCTCATTATTGAAAAGCTTAGAGGAAGAAAGTGGTTGCTTATTGGAAAAAAACATTATATCAGAAACCATTAAGATCGTTCATATATTATGTCACACAAATTTTCTAATATATTTGACCCCCTTCCTCCCATTTGTTACAAAATATCACACTTCACCATACCCCCCTTGTCAAATTATCAAGCTATATTATAAAAACAAATCATAGCGATTCAGAATCCAAACACATGCACAGTGGGCTAGCATCCAAGGTTTCGTGGTCAAAATTAGTATTTCGATAAAATTTGTTTCAAAATTTGGAGGGTTTTATTCAGGGGTTCTTTTGTGCAGGTAAATTGAATTCATTGTTGAAATTGTGAAATACACTAAAAATACCCCAAAAAACAAAATGGCGGCTGAATATGGCGAGCAAGAAAAAAAATAATAATACAGTACGTTTAAATAATTAAATATAGCAATGAAAATATAATAATTTTCGTAACATACTTTTTGTTTTTCGGCATACTTAGTCCACCTTTGTAATACGGGCAAAATGGGGCAGGTTTTTTCGAAAGAAGAAACATCAAAGAAGACAACAAAAAAAAGTTTAGCTAATTACCTCGTGGAACTTTTTGGAACTAAGTTTCTAAAGTCATTCAAACTTTGTAAAATGTCAAATGATAAGATATAAACTATAGGTTTGTCAAGAGTATTAACTAATCCAACAAATTGAAAAATTGTACTATATTTTCGGACTAATTACTCTGATAAAAATGTAACAGTAAGGTGAAATTCTTATAAATATTTCTGAAATAAAAATTAAAAAATTACATTAAATTTTTTTTTAAGCTTATTTTTCATTACATTGCACTCTCGTCGGTCTAAAAAGTAAATTATAATGTTCGGAATGATTATGAATACTTAATTTAGGCTATATTAAAACTGCCAACACATATTTTAGTTGAAAATTTAATTTTTGACTTTTGGCCAAAGATCATGGTCTTCTGGTCCACAGTGACATGCTATAAATAATATTTCATACTTTATTTTAAATTTTTTTGTTTTAATGATATTTATAAGTGTACCAACAACAATGATTAATGAAATGCTGGGACATGAGCTTACTTTGATAAAAAATATGAAAAAAAGTATAAAAACTGAAGTTATGAAAAATATTTATTTAACTGACTGGAGCCAGGATGGCTCAGGGGATAGAGCACACTTCTTCCAATGAGGCGACTCAGGATCAAATCTTAGCTTTGGCTGGTTGATACAAATTCTGCTTCCGGCTCGCACCTATCACAGTGCTGACATAAATAACCTCAGTAGTAGACGGGTCATGGTTTAGAATCCCCTTGCCGTAGGGCAAACTGTGGCAGGTTTTCGCAGTTTTCCTCTCCATGTAACGCAAATGCAGTATACTCCACGAAGGCTAGTTTCTCTCAACGCTTGATCCAGGAGTTTATTTGACATCTGGATTGATTTCAAAATTGGAATGCTACTGTGCTTTCGTCATTGATAGTTGTTAACTCTGAATTGGGTCGGAGCTTTAACACCGGTAATAAAATAAAATTAATTGACTTTAAGTATTTTTAAGTTGACCAAAATGTATGGTGTCACACTACTTGTTATTCCTCCCTCTTGTCACAATTTTCGATCACTCTCCCTATCCTTCCAGGAGGGACACCATTTGTGAAAGGCCTTAATTATAAAATAAAGCAATTTTAACTCTTCTGTATTTTTTTAAAAATATATTTTAATAAATATTAGGTTTTGTTTACATTACAATTTATGCGAAATATTAAATCTGCTCCTGCCATTTTCATACCGATTCTCTAATAAAAAAATTAATTGAATGATTTTTTCAAAGATAAATACTATTACTTGAAATAACAATTTAAAAGTGGGGGAAAAATTATTACACATAACTATCCGAAGTTTAATCAGTATTTGATTTTTAGAGCATTTCTTAATGCTCTATTTCAAAAAGCAGAAATTACTTGAAATTTTAATTAAAAAGAAGAAATTATTTATTTTTTAGAATTAAAAATATATATAGATCTTTTACTGCAACTTTGCCTGAAGAACTCAACAATCATCATGTTAAAATATATTTTAAAGTAGTAAGCAAGTATTTAAATATGAATGAATTCTAACTTTATCAAGTTAATGTGAGTTGTTGCTTTAGGACCAGAATGTCCAAAAGAAAAAGAAAAAACTATTTTGAGAAAAGCTATTAATATAGTTATTTTATCTCATATTTGAATTTTATGCTCTTTTTTTATATCATCTCGAGTTACAAACAAATATCCACACTTATTACTTACGAAAAGTTTTATCTTTGAATTTTATTGCCAACAGAAATTTTTTTTCTTCTGGAAAATACGATCTAAAACAAAATATTCTTTGTTTTCTTTATTGTTTATAAAAATGTTTTTTGGCATTCCAAATATGGAACTAAATTCAATTACGCGGGAAATATGCAAATAAGCTTTACTCTTTTTAAGTTTGTGTAACTTCAGAGATATTCTAAATTCTTTTAAAAGAAAACACTATTTGACTTCTTCATCTTGAAAACTTATTCTCAAATATTAAGAGTTTTTTTTGCCGACATTTTTTAGTTAATCAAATAGCTTTTATTTCAAGTATTGAATTAACCTTGCTAATTGACAGGCCCCAGTAAAAGGTCCACTTAATTTAATTTCCAACTCGACTTCGTTACTTAAGCTTGATTCACTTATCTTTAATTTGATAAAATGGAAAGGTTAAGAATAGAATAGTGAATTTGTTATGATATTTTTTGCATGATTTATAGCTAATCCAAGAGAGAACTTGACTAGCAAAAATGTAAACTAAATTTATTTTAAGTTTATTTATACTTTGTTTTAATTTTAAATAAAACTATGTAAGGAATTTCAACTCAAATTTTTTATAAGTTTTCTTAAATAGTTTAGATAAAAATTCTTAACTTAATAATATAAATAAGTCTTAGTTGTTACTACGCTCATATCAATTCATGTAATTTAGAGCAAAACCACGAGTGAATTTGGTGGTAAAAAATTCAAAACTAACCATATAATTTATAATAATTATCATTTTTTAAAATTCAACTAAGCTAATTATTTTCATTCGAAAAAATATAAATTTGTAACTCGGATTAACTATTTAATACAGTTATCCATACTTTGATAAAATGATGTCCTAAATGGTCTTAGGTTAAAATGGTAATGAGAGAAAATAATTAATTTTTAGATTGTTTCAATTTAATTCAAAACAATGCAAAATAAAGAAGATACTAATTATCGTAGAAAAAAATAATAGAAAAGGTTAATACTTTTTTGATTCAAAACTCTTTTTGGTCTAGTTTTAAAAGGAAATTTATGGAAACAAGAAAAAAAATAATACCAAGAAACTGAAGCGATAAGATATTATTTAATTAAAAACTTCATTCTCATCAAAAATGTTCAAATTGGAATTAACAGTAGACTTGTTTCAAACGCTCAAAATTAGGCACCCCTTTAAAAGACATGCCAGACATGAATGAGAAGAAACAAAAGTAATTTGAAATATCAAACGTAAAGCTTTAAATGAAAAGTGGAAAATAAAGGGGAGTATTAGTGCTAGAAAAACCACAGTAGCCGAGTGAGAAGAAACGATGAAAAACAAAACAAAAAGAACCACAGCTGCCGAGAGGGGCAAATCAGGGAAAAATGCATTTCTAAGCGCCATGGAGAGGCGATAAAGAACTAATGTCTCTACCAAAGGAATCAACATTCATATGAACCACCCCAATAGCATCAGCTCATCTTGATGGAAACTTGTTTTATTCATATGAATGGTGATTCTTTTTTTAAAATCATAAGCCCTTCACCACCTCTCCATAGCACGTGGAAATGCATTTTATCCTAATTTGCCCCTCTCAGCCACTGTGTTTTATTGTTCTGTTATTAATTGTTTTTCTCTTTTGGCTGCTATGGTTTTTCTAGGCTTGTATTTCCTCTTTATTTTTGCTATTTTTTATTGACAATATTACGTTTTATATTTCAAATCATTTTTGTTTCTTCTCAATCACATCTGGCAAAGTCTTGAAAATGGGCACCTATTTCTGAGTGCTCGATGCATGTCGAACGTTACTTTCAATTTTAATATTTTTAAGACGAATAAAGTTTTTGATCAAGTAAAAAAATAATGTCATAAGAAACATATATTTTTTAACAGCGTATTAAATGGAATTCAAAAACTCCATGATACATTCCAATGGTTTTGGATAGTCCTGGCAGGCTTAATGATCTCTTTCTTTCCCTTTCAGTTTCTTGAAATATATTTGTATTTTGTGTCCATTTCAGGAACTCTCCAGTATTACAATGCCTGTCGAGTTCAATGAGCCTTTGAGTTTTCTACAACGAATCTCGGAATACATGGAATATTCCTACCTATTGAACAAAGCATCTGAATGCGCCGATCCACTACAGCGACTGCAAGTGAGTCTCTCATTCATTCTCAGAAACATTAAAAACCGTTATATCGGGATTATTTCATAAAACTTTCAATAAGTTGTTTTACAATGATTTATAATTCCGTTCAATCTGAGCTATGTAAAGAAAGATTATTTTGCTCGATAATATGATTTCACTTTGAGGAAGATTGTTTAGGCTAGAGAAATATTATTGTTTAATGTATCACAAATTTTCTAAGACTGTACACTAAATACTAAAATAATATTATTTTATCATTTAAAAAAGAACTACTGTATTGAATGCATTGAGTAAGAAATTATACTCAAAATTTATTCTGCTTCTGTCTTTGTAGGAACATTGAAAAACGCTTTGGAAATGATTCTGGTAAAATAAACAATAAAATATGGTGTTATAATATGTATTAAAATTTGGTAATTGTAGTAATTTTATCACGATACCTTAGAGCAGTGATTCTCAACCTTTTTTGGGGGGCGGCACATTTTTAACGATTTCGAAATTTGACGGCACACAATGAAAAAAATTAGTTTAAAAGTTGTTTACTTACCCATAATACACTGTGTTAAATAGTTTGTGATAATAATTTTGAATGTGAAATAAAATAATGTGTACTGCAAAAGCACGTTTATTAAGGGATTAATTATTTCTTTCGACTAATTTTTTACTAGTTAGTAACATTTATTCATTTTTTTGCTAGTTATTAATTGTTCGCTTGTTTGCTATGGCTATTAACTGTTATTTTTTTGTGATTTCTTGTTAACTAGTATTTTTGGTGATTATTAATTGTTAGCTTATTTTTCTGTTAGTTATCCTTTGTTAATTTGTTTTTATAACTATTAATTGGATAGCTTACTTTAATGATTATCTTTTATTTCCATTTGAAAGTTAATATTTAGCTTGCTTTCCTTTGTTGATTAATAATTTTAATAGTCATGAAATTTCCTACTTATTTCAACATTTTTTAAAATTGTCAAAGACAATTTAAACACTTCCTTCCTATTTCAAGATTGTCAGAGACAAGGCAATCACCGACAAAGATGTTCACGCGATTAAAGCGTGGAAAAATTATAAAATGTATATACATACAGGGTTATTCATAATTCCCTCCGGGGTTTCGAAGCGTTATAGTAAAAAAAAAAAAGAAGACGAATATGAAAAAAAAGAAACATATGAAATTATTCCGAAACTATTCAAGTTTTACTTACATACATTACAGGTGTTCTATTTGTGAACCCTTGGTCACACGGCATACATCAATGCGATAGTCCAGTTCCTGCCCGGAGGGAATTATGAATGACCCTGTATATATAATATTATATACAGTACCGCTCAAAAGTATCAGTACACCTAGAAACTTATAAAAAAATGGCAAAATTCAAAGTGTCATAACTTCTTTAAAAATGATCAAAAATGCTTCTGCTTTAGCTCATTTTGAAGCTTAAAATCTCTACTTTTATGAACTTTAATTGTTTTTGATTGATATATTTCGCAACTATGTACAATGACGCTCTAAACAATCCTAGAAAATTGTATTAATTTTTTGTGAAGTTTGACGCGATGTACGGGCACAAAGGGGTTAGATATTGTTAATTTTTATTATACCATTGAAAAATTTGGACTTTTAGCTTTCATTTAAAAAAAAAATTCCAAAAAAACATGTTTTTTGACAAAGTTATTGTCAAATAAAAAAAAAGGTTTTTTTTTTTAATTTAATGATTTTTCAGCAATTATAATGAATTTTAGTGTAATTATAATATGATATGAAAATTTTTTAATTAAAATAAGTTAAAATTTAATATTTCTCGATAATATTATTTCATAATTTATTATAACAATTTTAACTTTTTTTTTTGGAAAATATAATAATGAAATAAGAATCAACGCTTACAATTTAATATTTTGAAATTTATTTTTTCGTATTTTTCTCAGAAAAAATTTGAAAACAAAAATGTAATAATGAAAAAATATTTTACATCATATTTTGCTTTCTTCAAAATATCCTCCCCGCGCTTTTATAATTGCAGCACACAACGTTGTAAACGTTGATTCTTATTTCATTATTATATTTTCCGAAAAAAAAAGTTAAAATTGTTATAATAAATTATGAAATAATATTATCGAGAAATATAAAATTTTAATTTATTTTAATTAAAAAATTTTCATATCATATTATAATTACACTAAAATTCATTATAATTGCTGAAAAATCATTAAATTCTGAAAAAAACCCTTTTTTTTTATTTGACAATAACTTCGTCAAAAAACATGTTTTTTTGGAATTTTGTTTTTTTAAAGGAAAGCTAAAAGTCCAAATTTTTCAATGGTATAATAAAAATTAACAATATCTAACCCCCTTGTGCCCGTACATCGCGTCAAACTTCACAAAAAATTAATACAATTTTCTATGATTGTTTAGAGTGTAATTGTACATAGTAGCAAAATATATTAATTAAAAACAATTAAAGTACATAAAAGTAGAGATTTTAAGCTTCAAAATGAGCTAAAGCAGAAGCATTTTTGATCATTTTTAAAGAAGTTATAACACTTTGAATTTTGCCATTTTTTTTATAAGTTTCTAGGTGTACTGATACTTTTGAGCGGTACTGTATATATGTGGGCTATTCCACGGTAACTTACGTTACATTCACATAAACTTTATTGCTTTGAGAACTTAGAAGCAAGCAAATAATATGAATACACATACTAAAATAAAGTGATTTCTTAAAATTACAATCAAAACCAAAAGGAATCTTAATTAAAATAATTATTATTTTTCAATTTAAACAGTGTAAAAGCCTAAAATTAGTGTGGTAACTTACGTTACCGAAAAAGGAATGGCATAAATTTGCAATACACTTGAAGTCAAAATTCTGTTCTTATACAAAAGTTTCATGATTAAGATTATATGTATCATTTTTCTGACATGTTTAAATATTTCTTATGCCTAGATTTAAGATTTTATTTCAAAAGTTAAATTAAATATAATTTTTTAAGTGGGTAACTTACGTTACAGTAACTTACGTTACGAAATTCCCTTTGTATCAAACTTTTATCAAATAATGTACAAATGCAAATTAAGTTATTTAAACAGTATAGTGCAAGGGAGAAAAAGTGTACATGAAGTAAATTCAGATACTTTTGATTCACACATAACTGCAAACTTATTAAGTCCTCTGTTATTAACTAGTACAGGGGGCTCAATTCTTTTCACCATGCTTTCTTTCTGGTAGAATATTTCATCTCTTTTTTTCAGGCCATTTACAATAGATTCCCACAACAGCCATTGCATTGACTTTAAATTCTTTCTCTGCAACAGACATTACCACACCAGGATATAACATGTCCTCCTATCTAACCATATATCAACCCCCAGTATTTATCTTGGATTCATCATTTTCTTTTTCAACATCTTTCACTAAAAAAAGCTCTTCTGGTATGCCTTCTTGTACTCTTAAATGGTGGATCTGCTTAATGTTTTTAATCTGTGGAAATTTTGAGAATAGACTAGACACTCCACTCATCTGTTCGAGAGACTCGCACTCAGCTTTTTCTTCTAAACATAAAATAAATTTCTAAGGAATTTCGTAAGATGGAACATTATAAATTTTGCTGAAGGCTTCCTTAGTCAATCCGAACTTTTCATGATGCTTACAAACACAAGCATTGCCTGGAAGTTTGTTACTAAGCAAGACATGCTTTGGACGGAGATCAAAAAAATTTAGTTTTTCCAATTTTGCATTCTGGATTTTCTTCCATAAACATTTGGTGCATTTCTCGAACTGAATGATGAAGATGCCGTGCTTGTACTTTCTTTTTGTTACCATTAGCATCTCTAATTATAACTACATCCTTAACTCCCGGTGCCTGTCGAAAGATTTCGTTCAACTTTGAAAACATATGAATGCCAACACCCAAATTAATAACTTAAAGCAAAGAGTTTCATTAAAATTAATATCTTAGGGCAGTGATAATTTATTTAAACTTTGGTATTGTAACTGGATACATCTTATTTAGTTTGTATGCCAATTTTCAAGAGGAATAAACTCATTTCACATTGGTAACTTACGTTGCATGCATGTCAGTAACTTACGTTACACATATTGAATGGGGCATAAAACAATAAATAAGTAATATTTGAAAAGAAAACTATTGCTGCTTATTTAGTGTTAGCCTCTAAGGAAGAAAAAATATTATTCTTACTTTTGTATCACTTGTTCTTTTTTACACACAAAAACTTTTTCTAGTTTTTGGTAACTTACGTTACATGCATTAATGTTTAGTTGAAATTTATATAATTAAGTGAATTTAACGACAAAAACTTATTTTGACACTGCACAATATTTCTATTAAGTGTAATAAACAATATTTATTCTTTGGAACATTTTGAAATTAAAATAATGTTAACTAACTGATTTTCAAAAGCTAACCCAACTTCTTTACCCAAATCAGAACAAGTAAATGCCAATGTTCAATGGGTTACCAACACTAAAAAACTAATTTCTCAAAAAAAATAATTATAAATTATCAAACTTCAAACCTTTCTAATTCAGAAAACATCCAAAATGATAACATTATTCTTATTTGAATTTTCCAATGCTTTTCCCCTTTTTCATGGAATTGCCCATATATATATATATATATATATATATATATATATATATATAATCTTCTTTAATTTAAACTTAACTCGTATATATATATATATATATATATATATATATATATATATATATATATATATATATATATATATATATATATATATATACTTTTCTTTAATTTAAACTTAACTCGTAATAAAAAAAAGTATTATAATTTTTATTGCCTCGTTTCTAATATTTGGCGGCACACAAAAGTGCCGCGGCACAGTGGTTGAGAATCACTGCCTTAGACCATGGCATAGAAACCATCTATTCGGTTGTATTTTTACTAAATCCGCGATAATAAGATCTATAATTTTGAAAACCAGAATTTCCGGTAAACCGTTACCATATGAACGGAAATCTTTACCATATGAATGATTTAAATACAGTATATCTTAGTTTTTTTTAAATCAGAATTATGGTTTTATTTTACCTGAAATGTCTTTACCATAGAGAACGGCAATTTTCTCCTCACACTTTTTTAAGAAATAAATGCATAAATAGTTTTCTTTGTTAGGAGTACTTAGTACTTTAATTATAAATACGATACTGTTAAAAATTTTCAACAATATTACTTTAAAAACAATCAAATCCATTTTACAATTTTGAAAAAATTAACATATTTTTGAATAGAATTAAAAAACACTTATTTATTTTATTCTTTGCTTAAAAGGTGCCTTAATGTCTTAAAATGATATTAACTAAGCTTTAAAAGTTAGAAACCGGATGCAAAAAACCGCTTCTGTAATTTGTAAGCATTTGTTTATTTTTCTTTAAGTTTAAATTTTTGTTATTGTAAGTTATTTTAAAGTAGTGAAGTGTTTAGCAAATATCCACTATCTAAATCATATGATACATTGCAAAATCCTTTTTGAATATTACCCAATCGATAAACTTTTTATTCATTGCACGTTTTCATACGAAAAATTCTCCAAACTGGAATAAATTCTTTATAATTCAGACTTTATCGCCCATAAATGTTCAAACTAAAAAACTTTCCAAGACTAGATTAAAGAAAAAAATACTCTCAAAACGTGAACAGATTCTAAAACGCTGAATGTATTTTTTTAAACCAAATTTTTTGCGCTTCATGTCAAATTAAACCGAGTTTACGGCCTATCAAATGATGTAAAACACTTTAAAAATATAATTGACGTTTAAAAATATCTTGAATCAAATATTCTTCAACTCTTTTCAGAGAGAGAGAGAGTGGTAATATATTTAAAATGTCAATTTACTTATTTTAAATTGAAAACATGACTTTTTTTTAAAAAATGCATTTGTTGCAGATTGTTTTTCTTGAGTTAAATGAAAAGTATTTATAAAGTAGTATTTAAAAGTAGTAAAATTAAAATAAACTTTAGTTTTCAATGACATATTTAGATTATTTCGTTTCGTGGTAAAGCTCAAACGAAGTATTCCTTAATCTACTGCAAAAAAATATAATCAGTGCTTATAATAATCATAACAATTAACTCACAATTATAGCTTCGTACATGAGCTAGTTAAATCTCATTTAAAAAAATACAACTCACTTAATAATATTACACTCAAGAAAAAGTATAGTCAATGCTACCAAAATATGTTAAATTTACCGTTTCTCTGGTTTTATGGGAACACCAAAAAGCTTGGCAATTTTCCCTGAAGCGCTTTGATAATAAATTAAGGTTTTAAAATCTGTGTTAAAACTTGATAAATGTGGTAAAATTTGGTAATTTTATCACAATACCATAGAGGCATGGTATAGAAACCATTTATTCTGTTTAATTTACTTTTCAGTTTGTATTATTAATTAAATATGTGGTAATAAGAACTATAATTTTGAAAAGAAGAATTTCCGGTAAACTATTAGCATGCGAACTGAAAAATGAGCAAACGAATTGTTTAAATATAGTTTATTTTGGATTTATTAAACAGAATTATGTTTTTCTTTTTACCAGAAAAGTTATTACCATATCACATGGTAAGGTAATTTTATCAGACTTCTCGCCGCGTGGAATTGTATAAGATCATTAAATAATTTTGTCGTATAATTTTAAAACTCCTTTATCCGAAGATTTTTCTACATAAGTATTTATATTTCTTTATTTTAATTATTTATTCTAATTATTTCCAAATTTTTATTATTTATTAATTAGCTATAAGGGAAAATGAGGTAAGACCGTGTAGCTAAGATTCGAAGCCCTGTCGGAGCTAAACTGTTTGACCTAGAAATTATCGGAATTAATCAAGATATTCATTGTTTAGTTGTGCGCAATATATCATTCTTGGATATAGATGGACTATTTATTTCGTTCTAGAAAAAATCAAATTACCCCTCTGCACATTTTAACTTTATGGAAAATTTAGAAATACTAGAAATTCAGTAGAAAACTTATAGGCATTTCTATTTTGTATGGCAATATAAGGAAATTATGCGTGCAATTTACATGTGGTGCTGTCAAGGTCGTATTCAAGGGGACGAGGATTGACGATTGCTCCGGGGGTCGGAACGTCTGAGAGTCCGACCAAAGTTTCCTACCAAAAATATAGTGCTTATTTATTAGTTTTTTAAAAGAAAATTAAAGATAATTTCTTAATATCTATAAACTACATTTAATAATTTCTTAATATCAATAAAAAAAAACTACAATTTTGTATAAAAGGTTTTCAGAAATTCTGCAACTTATGAAAATGAGGTTTTTTGTGCTTAGAGGAAGAAACCTGCTATAAATTTTTATCTTGGGACCTCTAAGATCTTTGTTCAGCCTTGGATGTAGTTATCTTTTTCCTCCGATGCACTGCAGATTTCGTTAGACCAGCACTGACACTGATCAAAGGAAGGGGGGGGGGGTTCCAGACCGAGTAGTACCTGGTTTAACCCTGCGAGCAGAGGTTATGGAAAGGAAACAGAACAGTGCTACTTATATGACTATGTCCTTATTGTTCTGTTAGAGTATGAATCTTTAGTAAAAGTATAATAAGCTGGTATAAAAAATAATTTGTATAACTCTAATGACTGATAATAAGGCTAGCTTAAAAACAAGAGAACATTGGAGAATTTATATAGTAAAGCAAATTCTTCTACTAAGAGGCCGCCAATTAATCAGCAACAATACGCTACTATGGTAGGTTCTTCTTCTTGACTAGAAAAGTGTAGTTTAGTGTTAGTCCACTAAAAAACAATACTTTTTTCCGCACAATCGAGGTATCCAATCTCACCCTACTCTTTGGTTTTATTCTACACTCCCCCACAAATTTATTTTTACATCATTTTTAACTGTGTAATTTCAAATGACAAAATCCGAAATTTGAACGGAATCGATCTAATAGCTCTTGAGAAATGAAAACCTAAAAATATTACTGTTATGAAACTTTTCAACGTTAAAAAAAAGTGAAAATAACGCAAGGGGCTCTCCTTCTTAAATTATTCGATCTATGATTTCCAAAATGAAGCTATTGCCCAATATTTTGAGAGTCAAAAGTCCTAATCACTCCATAAAAAAGTATTATAATTCAAAGAATGTACTTTTTATGCCTGATTTCGTAACTTATAAACATCATCTGCTAAATTATTTTAACATATTTAAGATAAGTCGCTCAAATCATTAAAGGATGTATCTTAAGGCTGAAAGTCCAATCATTTGATCAGATCCCTGTGTTCTCTTTGTCATTTATCGCATTTTTTACACAGACAAAAGAATTGTTATTAAATTATCCGTACTATATGGTAATAGCATCTCTGGTTAGAAATCATAATTTAGTGTAATAAGTCCAAATATACGGCATTAATTTAAACCATTCGTTTGGTAATTTTCCGTACATATGGTAACAGTTTACCGGAAATTCTGGTTTTTAAAATTATAGTTCTTTTACCACTAGTAAAATTGACCCATTAGTATTCCCATTTAGTGAAAATTACGAAACAAAGAATAATAATTTAACACAATAAATGGCTTTTATGTCAAAAGTATCATGATAAAATTACTGAATTTTACCACATTCACCAAATTTTATCACACATTATAAAACCATATTTTATTGTTAATTTTAGCAAAATCATTACCAAAGCGTTTTGATTAAAATTATTGAGCTTTTTTGGTGTTCCCATAAATATGGTAAATTTTACCGTTTTCTGGTAGATAGGACCAAATTGTTTTTTTCTCTGTGTATAAGTTAAACATGAAGCTGTAACCTATTTAATCTTAAAATACTCAGCAGTTATTATTTTGTTTAAGATTTGTACAACCAATTTTTATTTTAAGAGGAGAGTGATAAATAAATGAACTCTCGTTAAATTATAGAGGCGTCATTGTTGTAGACGTCAGAAATATCTAACAGAAAATATAGTTAATGAATAGTTAGCAAATTGACAGGTGTGACGCAATGCCCTTTCATTCCACTTGTCAATTTCCGCTTGTTTCAATAGACTGACAGAATTCCCTTCCGCATAAGATAAGTGTTCCCTCTGAAATAACTAATTTCAGACATGGAAATAAATCATGAAATGCCATTAGCCATAAATTTATGCATCGTCTCTCTAACTACCGTAGTTGTGCAAACACCTCCTCTAATTTTATCTACGCCTTTATCGGAGTGAAGTGTTTGAATATTGTAAATGTTTGTTGCCTAGAATTATATGGGTGGATTCATTTACAACTGTAATATAAATGTGCATACATTCTGTTAACCAACATTGAGTTTGACAGTTAAATAAATTATACATAACAGTAAGTAGCATTTTCGCGAATTCGTGCTTTTGCTTTCCGACTACAATGTGTTACGAGAATGCTTACACTAAGGAATGAAACTCTCACATTTGCCGATTCTGCAATGCTTGAGCAGTATTTTGTTAATCTTGAAAGTCATTACGTCACGAAATCACGTGATTTGTGTTGAAACGCGAACTCTAGAATATAAGACAAAAATGTTTCTTCAACTCTAAACCTCATCGTAGTGCATTGTTAACTAGATCTAAATTTTTAGCTTGAGATCGGAAGATTGTTAACTAGAGTGACGAAACTGGGATTAAGATTAGACAATCGAAAATAGAGACGAATTAAGCTGACTGGGCTATAGGGTGGTCAAAGAGTTAGCCTCGTACCAGAAAGATCCGGGGCTCGAATCTCGTCTCGGGCATGGGAATAATTTTTCTCTCTGTTCTATTTGTCCATGTTGTGCTTCTCACCTATATGCTTTCGGCGATTATTAAGTAACTATTAGAAAAGTTAGATGCATTAGGCCCTACGAGGTTTTTTTTATGAAAAAAAAATCGAATCAAATATTTCTTTAGTTTTGGCGTAATTCGTTTCCTCCAAGAAGTGAAGACAGTTATTTCATCACTTTGACTATATGTTCGCTCGGAACATATACCAGCGAAGAAAGTTTCGTGATATTTGAGTATCCATTTTCTTACAGTGTATCGATATGCTATTTTTATTTTTAAAAAAAATTGAAGCACCAAACTATATTAAACTAAGATGAGCAGAATTATTAACCATGATTTGAGGACAAAGCAGCAGAGTGTTCACAAATAATTTTTAGATTTGAGACACCTATATATTTATGGCAAATAATATTTTATATGTGCGATAAAGATTTTTTTTTGTAAATTCATAAAACATATCAGGTGCAAAACCATCTTCATCAAATGTTTCATTACTTAGCAGTTTTGAAAAATCATATAATGTTTTGCATTTCTACATTAATATATTATTCTGCATTCATGCAAAATGAAGGAGTATATGATTATTAAAATTTGTTTATTTATTTCTGCAATTATTTTAAGATGAAAATGGCGTTTTCATCTGTAAGTTTCAGCCTGGTGCTTTTTTTGCTTTTCGTTTGTATTTTCCGGAAGACAAAATTATCTTGTTTAAAAAAATAAGTCTTTTCTGATTTTAATAAAAATTATTTTCTGATTTTTTCGATATTTCATTGCATGTAAAAAAGGAGTATATGTTTTCGGAGAAGTTCCAGGACATTTGAGGAAACATATTAAAATTTGAGTACATTTTCGGACCTCAGAGTTTGAAAGTTTTTGAGGATAATTACTGAAATTCGAGCACTGCTCTCTGACGTCTAGTCACCTTGTATTAAACTAAAGTTTAAGTTTGAAATAAAAAAAAATATGAGTAAATAAAAGATTAAAATTAAAAAAAATTATTTGTGCTATTCTTTCATGTATAACTAACGTACTGAATTATAATTAGCATGAGATAAAAATGTCAGTGAAAGATTTAAGAAATCATTCCAGTTTTGCATCTTAACTTTTAATAATTAGGGAGCAAATCAGGGAAAAAAGTATATAATAGAATATATTAATTAGTTAAACTAACATTTAAAACTTAAATTAGACAAGTACTTAGCATGAAATTTTGTTTCATAACTGTAAGTTTAAAAAATTAAAATTGAAAAAGTTATTTTTGCAAAGGAATAACAGAGCTGTCGGACAAAAACTACCATTCCGTTACAAGTTAAAACATCCTTAATTGAATTAAACCTAACTTATAATTTAATCAAAATAATTACATTTTAATTTAAATTTAACCAACAATTTATTCTAACTCCCAATTTACTAACTGATCTTTTTCGTTTTCATAATCATTTGAACTTGAGACAAATTACTATAGTTATAATATTGTCTAACATTCAAATCCGTTACTTGACTCATAATTTAATTAAACACATCGATTAATTTCTTTGTTTTACATAATTATTTAAATTTTAGACAAATTAATGTAATTATTAATTATTTGTGGCAATATCATTGTGAACAATCCAAAAATTAATTTTATCTTAGAAATCTATGTTTACTAATATTAAGTAAAGTTTCATAATTCCTTGTATTTTGCTTCAATTTTTTGTATTTGTTTCGGAAAATTACAAGGAATCGTTTCGAAATCATGAAAGAACCTATTGCGTCAATATTGTATAAAGTTTCAACTATATTCATTCGGAAACATAGTTTGACATAATGAAATGCGCAAAAATAATTACATCTTCCATGGAAAATGTCGAAACAGATTGTTTTGTCATTTATATTAAACTGCAGTCATCATCATCACGTGCTGGGAAATTGCGAACTAAATTAATTATATATTTGAGATCAATTGAATGTATATTGGAGTTTGATGTAGAAAATTATTTGTGTGTTTATTGCGTAACTAAAGTTTTTTTCATATCTATGTTCATTAAATAACAATAAGTGCGTTCAATTTATTTATTCATATTAAATGAAATGACTTCGCAGAATAATAAACATTATTTCACGCATAATCATTAATAATTCTGAATACTTATTATTTTTGGAAAATTAGATTATTATCATTTGGGAGAGCATATGATTTGATATTTCCTCGGCTTTTGACTTTTAATATTTGTGGTAGAACGTAGGTTATCTATAAAATATAAGTGAATGTTTGGTCCAAAAATTATAATTTATGGTAGAAGTTTAATCCAAAAATTATTTTTACTTCTTTATTTTGGGAAATTTTTTATAATTATAGTTTATTTTAATCGTTTTAATCATTTTTTATAATCTATGTAGCAGAGAAAAAAAAAAGAGAAGGGGAATCTTTTGAGGAAAGAAGGCGAAAAGATTGATGAAATCATAATTTTTTCTTTCGATTCGCACACTGTCTTCAAAAGATTCAACTTTTAGTAATTTTTTGAAATAAAACCCTTTCTTAGTTAAAACATTGGTCAAAATATAGAGTAACTCTGGAAGAGCATAAGGAAAATCAAATCAGTGATGTGTAAAGATTACCCATTTGAGAATTCTTTTCTTAAAAACGAAAACAAAATATATCTTTGTTTGTTATTTTGCTTTCATTTTATTTTGATAGTAGGTTTTCAATTCTAAACTTAAGAAATAGGAAAAGAGTCATTTTATACGGCACTAAACAAACAATAAAAATTATTTTTGAAGATTTTGT